>NC_048446.1:22134595-22348153 GCF_004353265.1 Vitis riparia
TAATAATAATAATATAATAATAATAATAATATATAATATAATAATAATAGACTCAAACTCTCTCAATATATGGTATATATTGTTTAACCTAGACAACAAAAAGCCTAGTGGCTGAGGACCTTGATGCAAACAAGCTTGTCTTAGCCGAGAGGTCTGAGGGTTCCTCCATGTGCTTAAGATTAACTGCATTTAGGCCAGGACATCAAATCAATGGAACAATCTACTCTGTTTCACTGGGCCAAGCCCAATGGTAGGTCCATAGGCAGAGCTTGGATCATGTGCTAGTCAGGCTGGGTTAGGCCTGATACAGACCTAATTTGATCATGGCAGCCCAATAAGATAATTATTTTCCTTGTTTTGTGTTTTTCTAATTTTTTTTGTCTGTAGTAATTAATTATATTATAATCATAGCAATCATTATAACTATTTTTGTTTTTAAATTTTTTGTTCCATTATTTCAGAATTTCTAATTTTATTTGATAAATAAATTCTTCTTTATCATCTATTAAATCTTTACTTAAACTTATTTTATTATAAGTTTATTTATTTATTTTTCTTCCATTTTCTTCTTACAACTTTCGTGTCCTTATTTATGTTTTCCATAAATATAACAATAATTTAAACAAAAATAATAATTACTTGGAGATATACCAAACAAAACATACACTTCTTCAATGAAAAAAGTGACACAAAATTAAAATATAAATTCTAAAGAATTAAGACTAAATTAAAACAAATTTAGAATTGTAGGATTTTTAAAAAAATTATTTGATAAATTTTAGCTTTTTAAGCTATTAAAGTAAAATGAGGGTTTATCCCTTATTCTTTAATAATATATGAAAAATTATTTATATAATAATGAAAAAAACTTTGGAACGTTTTCTTAGTTCTTTTAAAAAATTTCTAGTTGAAAATTATTAAGGTAGTAATGAAAACTATAAATTATCATTCTTTCTTCTTCTTCTTATTCTTTACCCTACTGTAAAATTCTTTATCTCCATACCCAGTGAGTCAATTCTTTTGAAGGTTTTTCTTTGCATTTGAAGGACTTTAATTCTTTTACAATGACAATGTGGAATAGGCTGGATGAGGGAAGAGGTCATGACCTTCTCAACTCAGCTTCATCTTTATGGAAAAGTAGGTAGTGTATTTCTAGAAAGGGAGAAGGAATTTTTTTTTTTGCTTTTGTCTTGCTTAACTGACCATAAAGGCCACCAAATTGAAAAATGAACACTACGTTTGATGATGCATGTAATGCCGCTAGTTTGTAGGAAAAGGATAGCAGGAATTAAGCTAAATTTATCAAAAATTATATTCAAAGGTTAAATCCCGAATACATGTCTTTATCTTCGTGTAGGAAAGGAAAAATGTGTAAAATGAGTTTAAAATAACATATAAATATAATTTATTAATTTTAAATTTATTTTTTAATTTTTTTCTCTATTTCTTTTATTGTGTTCTCTCAAATTTCTAAGAACTAAATAATGCTTTAGTTTTGGGAGTTTCTAACTCCAGTTTTTATCCAAAAACCTCAGAAGAAATTGAGCACATGAAATAATGTTTTTCTTAAAAATTCCTCATATATACTAAGTGGTCATCATAGAAAATAAACTATGACTTGTAACTGAAGCATAAGCATTCCAACAGTAGAAATGAGCAAAAGAGGGGGACGGAAATTCCCAACCCCATTCTCCCCACAAAAAAAGAAACAATAACAATTGTCCAATTGCTTCCTACTTTCTTACTTTTAGGGTCTGCCTTTCTTGAAAGGGCTCCGTTTGCAGACTTGATTTTCAGTTTTTAAAGACAGGGTCTCTAGAATTAATATACAGTATTTGGTCCTTAAAGGCCCATCAGACCCATGAGCTAGTTGGTAGGGTAGGACTAGCTAGCTTGGATTTGGGCTAGCCCAGCACGTTTGAGGCCTAGCATCAGCAGAGCCCAATTTGGCCGAGGAGGCAACTTTATGGTCAACACAAACTATTTGGGCTAAAGCTTTTTATTTATATGGATTGCTATTATTACTATGTCTATTTGTGCAATTAGAAATCTTGTGCATGAGATTGATGAAGACTTGACCATTGTTGATATTGGAATATTAATTGAATTTATGGAAAAAATAGAAATTTAATGTTGGGGATAATCACGTAGACCACTCAATAGATTATGTTCATTCTTTTCTAGGTAGTTCCATATATTAAGTAAGGATTAAAATATCTGAAATTAGATAAATATTGGTTGTTGAAATCTATGTACAAAAATAAAAAGTATTTGTAGTAATTTTGTTTAAATTTAGATAAATTTTGATAATTAATTTTTTTATATTTACAAATGATATTTATATTAACTCAAGAAAAAAGAACAAAATACAATACCAATGGCTATGAATGTTAATTTCTTATTTTAAACTTAAAAATTATTAAAAAGACAACTTAACTCTACAACATTAAGTGATCGGAGAAATACTCAATTTTAAAAAATAGCTTTCAAACAAATCTTTCATTTTCTTGTTTTATAAAAAGCAAAATAGGGTAGTAGAGCATATCAATGGAACTTTGTCAGAAAAAGTTCCATGTATGTTGTCAAATGGTAAATTGAGAAAAAAAAAAAAAAACATTATAAATTCCCACATCATTATGGCTGAGGGTGGAATGGATCGCTACTATAAAAGCTCATATAGCTGGGGAAGGAATGGGTTGCTGCTATAAAAGCTCTTATAGGAATATAAGGCCCAATAGGCACAACCACATGGGCTGGGTTGCTGCTATAAAAGCTCTAATAGCAATATATGGCCCAATAGGCACAACCACATGGGCTTGTCCGCGACCATAGAGCCACGATATAAGCACTATCTCTCCTGCCCAATTTAGACTGCTGAACCTACTGAGAGCAATGTCTTTTATCATTCACTCTTCTTAGCCACCATTAGAGACCATTGAACTCTTCTCCCAAAGCCATAATACCCATCCTCATCACTGTATATTTCTCCGACTAGATTGTTGTCGTCACTGACGTCCTCATCACTGAGGGGGCTGAGATCAATGACCAACTCGCTCAACGACCAATTTCTTTAGCCACTTCATCGCCCACATCTTCCAGGTATTCTTTCGATTCCTTCCACGGCTTCACACTCTGTTATTCCTTTCTTTCTTTCTTTGATTTCAAATTGGGTTTCTTTTCATCACTTCTATTTCCTCCCATCTCTCTTTTTCTGGTTAGGGTTAGGGTTAGGGTTAGGGTTTGTGTTTGGATTCCCTGGTATATATTTACTAATTATTATGAGCATCAATCTCTCACCATACTTTCACATACCTCATCTCTGCACTCTTATTCTTCTTTCCATTTTCATGTGCATCGAAGCTTAGCTTGGAAGCAATGATTGCTCGTGCCCCTTCTCTTTTGTGTTTTTTTGTCTTCCGTGCATAAGATGAAGTTGAAAATTTTAGTGATATGAAATTCAATGGAGTCTGCTATTATTATAGTGCCTTGTCTGCACCTAATGAAATCAAAGGCTATGGAAGCTTCGGATAGAGCAAAGCTCTTCATTTTGCACCCTAATTCGGATTCTACACTTTGACTCATCTTAATCTTGTTTCTTTTTTTTTTTTTCATTTTATTTATCTATTTATTTATTTTTTATTTTGAATCCATCAAAGTAGTAAACCCCCTTAGACTACTTTTGTTCTTCATGTAAACACTCAAAAGAAGGGGAAAAATGAATATTAAGTTTATCGATATTAATGGGTATCGACTAGAAGCATTTTGTCAAAAATCTGAAAATTCAGATGTTGAAATTCATGTCATTTAACTATATTTATATCATGTATAATTGCTATTCAGGAGAAATATTTGATAGGTTTTGGGGTTTATGCAATTTTGAAGGAGGGAAAAGGCTTCCTAATTTACCTCCCTCAATTTTCATTTCTTAGGATTCAAGTGGTAATCTAAAATGGACTTCAACATTTGTTTTTCACCAACCATTCTTTTACTTCTATACAAATCCTGTTATCTCATGTATGGGGCAAATGCAATTTTGTGATTTTCTAACTTCTTAAAAATCAGGAATTGATTTTTTAGGCTCATTTTTTCATTTTTAATTCAGCTGATTGACATAAGCTTGATATTTGTTCTTTGAGTGGAAATTTTGATGCTTACAGGAGAGACACTTTACTTAATTTATCTACTAGGTTGAAGGCATTTGCTTTTTCTTCCTGCCAATTTACTAATTATCGAATTCCTTTTCTTTCTGGTTGGTTTTTCCCTTTCCTTTCTGTTTTCATTTGAGGCCACCATATCTCAGCAATTCACATCCTGAGAGAGTTAGCTACAAATCAAGGTATAATAGCCAAGATTGGCTTATAAATATCTGAGAATGATAATCTTACCATTCTTTCATTCTCTTTTATTGAGCACCCTTTTCCTTAATGTAGAATATTTGAAACTCAATGGTACAAAGAGATACAAAATTCAGAAGCAGTTTTATATTTCACATATGTCATAGAGGTCTAATTGAAAAGAATCAAACTTTGAATCTTAGGTGTTTAGTTATATGTTATAACATGTCTGACAAGTCTAATCCGCCTAATTTGGCAAATCAGATGTTAGCAAGATAAGGGTTAGCTTAGGAGGTCCCACAGCACAAGACAAGCCACTTGTGAGATTAAGCAGTCTGATTTGGAATACATTGTTTGGCTTCACAAGTCAATACAAGGCAAAATTAAAACATTAATAATTTGATTTTAACCAAAATTGATGTCTTAACCACCATGTTTCCTTTCTAAATGGATTAAGATGGTTCAATTTGAATGGATCCTAATTAATTAGGAGATTCAAATAAGGTCACTTGTTGTTAGAAATCGTTGTGAAGAGGAACTAACACAAACTTTTGATCAAACTTTGCCCTGCATCATGTTTGGCCCTCGAACCCATATTTCACCTAATTGATTTGGTGGAAGAGGCTTCAATGTATCTATGCTAACTATTTGGGGTTCATCTTTTTTTCTTTTGGTTGATCATTCTCTTTTTTGCTTTTTTTTTCTTTGTTCCTTTTTGGTTTTCAAGTTACAAATCATTTAATCAAAGAAATGATAACCAAATTTTTTTTTACTTTTATTTTAATGTACCTTCATTTTTGGGTGCTAGGAGTCTTGTCTAGTGTTTTTTTTTTTTTTTTTCCTGTTTTTCATGTTTTTGGGTTTTCTCAAAATATAATGTAAACTTCAAAGTTCCATCAGAGAAAAAGAAAAAAAAAATGCAATCCCCATCAAAGAAACAAAGATTCATTTAATGATTTCATCTTACTAGTCCCTCTATCCATATATTTGAAAGGGGTTTACTATTAAGCTTCTTGTTTAGCTATTTGCTAACATCAGCCAATTGCCAATTGTTTAGCAATTGGGGCTGCCATCTCTCCAACCTCATCATACAAAGGTGGACAATTTGATATCAGCTTACTGGTCTGGAAGAAACTCAATTTTTTTTTTCCCTTTTGTTCCTTTTTTTCGTTTTTGATATTGAATATGCTAATGCTAAATGTGATTGCTATGATAGTGCATTACTTACAATAAGCATAAGAAAATTTAAAAAATGAATTTGTTTATTAACTTAATCTGTTCTATAGAGCAATTTTATCATGCAATGATTTTTCCTTTCTTTCTTTCTTTCTTTTGATCATTGTATGAATTATTACAATAATAATAGTAATAAATAACAAGTAATAGTTTTTATAATATAAAGTTTTATGTGAAAAGAAATGCTTAAGAAATTAAGTTTTTTCTAAGAAACAAATGAAAAAAGGAGTGAAACAGAAAATACTTTTTTTTTTCTTCTTGTATTCACATAATTGAAGTATCCTAAAATGATAATGAAGTATATAGAGCATCTTCTTGAGTCAATTTTGGTCTTCAAATATTGAACTTGTGAATTTACTTGTTGGCTTTGTATTTAGTCTACCCTGAACTCGATGATTTGAATCTGAAATCCTGTTCAAATTTCCATGCAGGTAGTAGTCTGATGCATTTCTCTGAGGTTATGATCTTTCCAAAATCCTCCCTAGTTAGATCATAAGTAGAATGAAAATTTTAGAGTCCTAAGTATGGCCTTTCTAAGGTTCTCTTTTAAAATACAAGTTAATAGGTTCATTATGTTGCATCACTAGTTTGTTATCTCTTAAATTCTATTATTATTATGTCTGCATTCCCTATTTTGACAAATTGAAAAATACCAGTAGACATTGCTTTATATTTTTCTTATAAAGCAACCAGATTTTTTATTATACTAAAAACAATCTTTATATTTTGGTTTTTTAAATTAGGTGTTTATTACATGTTCTAGGCCTAAGCAGTTTAGTAATTTATTCTTTAAAGATGGTTTGTACTTATAAGTAGCTATCCAAGTCAAATAATCAGCAAATTAAGCTTAAGGTGAAAATTTTCAAATTACAAAAATTTTACATTTGTCAAAAGAAATGAAAAAAACCAAGTTCTTATGTGGAATGTTTATTTTTATTGATCTTAAAGGCTAAGTTCTTGGCCTGACTGCTGAAGAAGTTGTTGGACAGGTCTAAGCAGGTGAAGTTTGAAGCATTTAAAATAAATTAGAAGACCTGCAGAATGATAATTATTTGCTAGTAATAATAGTTGTAGCCTCAACCTTCTTTTGTTTCTGATATTAAGACAATCGGTTTTTGTTGATCATTAAAAACTTCAAACTTAATTTACAAATTTATGTAAGAAGATATTTTATGTCTGGGGAAATTTTTATGGTACTAATATTATCATTCTAAAATTATAATTTTGGCTTTACCTTTGACTTCCAAACAAAACCAAGACCAAAAACTAACCCGAACTACATTTACGTAATTGATTATTACAATACTAGAATATTAAAAGCCCATTTAAAAATGATTTTGAAAGGGACTAAACACGCTTCTTAATGTTATAAGTGTTTGCTTACAAAAATCATAGGTAATATTTGGTAATTGTTTTTTAAAACAGTTTTCTATTCTCATGAACAAAACAACTGAAAAACATATTTGACAATCAAAAAGCAAAAAACACTACTTTTTTGTTTTTAAAAACAAAAATAAAGGTATTTTAAATAACATCTTTTAATTATTTTTATTTGTTTTTTGAGGATCATTTTAAAAAATAATCATACAATGAAAAATGATTAAAAATAAGACAATATACATAAAGTTTATTTTTTAAACATATTTAAAAATATAAAAAATAAGTTAAAAATATTTCAATTACTACATTTACTTTTGTTTTACAAAACATTAAAAAACAATTTTTAAGAACTGTTTTTCATGAAAATACTTTTCAAAATTAAATGGGATCATTTTCCACGGCATTAGTGTTGGATTGACATGAGACTTTTCACTGAGGATTCATTAAGTTAATTAATTTCCATGGAACAAAGCTGAGGAATGAAAACATGAATTTCCATTCTTAGGCATTATAGCTAGGCATGTTCACTTTGATTTCATTAATCTCGTAGCATTTTATTAGATTAAAGTATGAATTCTGCCTCCGACAATCAGAAAATTTAGGCTGTCTTCAATCATCCAGGAAAATTTCTTCACTCTTTTAAGAAAACAGTTCCTCTGTTGACTGACCTATTAATTCGTGTTATATTCATTGCTTTTTCCAAGGAAGAACAGATACTTGTTTAATTGTGTGCTTTTACTGATTCCCACTTTAGATTCTAGTGGAAGAACTAGATAATGTATGTATGTCAATGAAGAGGCTGCATGTCTTCTCATCCTGTTGTACTTAGCTGACTAAGAAGGCACTAGTCAATGCTCTTTGGCATGGTCTCCAAGTGGGCAATGTTGGACCCAGACTGACCAATTATGAGGAATTGCAGAACTGATTGTTTTTAATTTGAAGTCCAATAAAAGAGCAGAAAAGAGAGAGACCATCTTCAGGTATGTTGAGAAGGATCTTATTTCCTGGTTTTGCAGCCCTTCTTCTACTTCTGTTAGTCCCTATAACATGTAAAGCCAAGCGGAATCATCAGGTCTGTACCTCTTCCTGCGGGCATATTACCCTTCCCCACTGAAAGATGATCCACAGAGCTGCGGAGAAAGCGAGTATGAGCTGGCTTGTGAGAATAACTGCACAATCTTATACTTGTATCCAGGAAAATACAAAGCAGAAGAAATCAAGTATTTTTGAAAACACAAAAAAAAAAAAAATCTATTTTTAAGAACCATTCTAAAAAACTGTTCCCAAAACACTCCCAAACAAAGCTAAAATTAACCTTTGTCATTTTGTTTCTTTATTTTACATATTTAATATCATAAATGACAAGAAAACTAGTATATTACTGGAAATCAACTCTAGCCAAAGAAGGGGATGTGGAATCGGTGGACATCAAGAAGGGCATTACTCCAAGGGTAGGGCATATAATTACTAGGGAAAGCTGATAAATAATCTGTGGCTAACCTACCTTTCAATATTCAAGAACAACTAAATACATGGGAATTTGGAGCATGTAGAATTTGGGTTCACATTGTATATCATACTCTCCAACAAAGCTTGCACTATCATAGATGGGGATGGACATCAAGAAGGCTAATGTGTCGTACTCTTTTGAGTAGCTACACCAGTAGTGCACACTAACTGATACTAATTCCTGATATTTCTGTTGTGTTCGTTTTCTTTCCACGATCATCCACTTACACCTCTTGTGGAGTTAGAAAAGGCTTTGGAGGCATTTGCAGTTGGTCAACCTTTCCTTCAAGCATCTCTATAACTTTGTGCATTGAAGGACGTTCACTGGGCTTAAACTGTATGCACCATAAGGCTACTAGGACCATCTTTTTTGCAAGTTTTTGTTCTTCCTCTGTGGCATCTCCTATTTCTATGCCCTTTCCTTCATTGAATTGATCGTAGGCCCAGGAAGGGAAGTAAATTTGGCTTGAATGCTCAGCAAACACATTCAGATTCCTCCTTCTGCCTGCCATTTCCATCAACAGCATTCCAAAACTATAGACATCAGCTTTGTATGAGACTCCTCCAATGTTTTTGTAGAACAGTTCTGGAGCCATGTATCCCTTGTCCCTCTTGCTCCAGTTAAAGACACGATGCTATGATCTGCTGGATAAGATTTTGCTAGGCCAAAATCTGAAACCTTTGGAGTGAAATTCTTATCAAGAAGTATATTATGGGGCTTGATATCAAAATGTAGGATTTGCATATCACAACCCCGATGTAAGTATTCAATCCCGTGGGCCACTCCTAGAGAAATCTGATACATTTTCTCAAAGCTCAAGGAGATATATTCTTCCTTTTCAGGAAATATGTACTTGTCAAGAGATCCATTAGGCATGAAGTCATACACAAGAGCTCGTTTTGATCCCTCAACACAAAATCCAATTAGTTGCACCACATTGAAATGATGAATCCTTCCAATTGTAGCAACTTCATTGATGAAATCTTGTCCATTAGCTTTGGAATTGGCCAGCATTTTTACTGCTACAAGATGGCCACTTTTCAGCTTTCCTTTATATACTGAACCATAGCCGCCCTCACCTAACTTTTCTGTGAAGCCTTTGGTCATCTTCTTAATGTTCGAGTAAGAGTACCTAATAGGTTTTAGATTATTGTGGGTCTGAATGAACTCTTCGATGGCATGGTACATGGATAAGCTCCTCCTTTTCCATTTGTAGATCAGAAATATTAACACACATGGAACCCCGAAGAAAATCTTGGCTGCAACAGCAAGAACTGGAAAGGAGAAATACAGAAAAATCATCAGGGAATCTTAAATTATTCTGTGCAATACCATTTTGTTAAGTTAAACTTAAGGTTTTCTTTTATTTTTATTTTCCCTTTTAGTTATTGGGTAACAGAAAGATGCTTTTGAAAGGCTTGTGTTTTCTCCGAATGTGTCCTATCTTTCAAGACCTAAGTCGTCTTTCCTAGTCTGTTACAAAATTCATATTACCGTATTTCTTTGGTTCAGAACCTGAATGAGGAAAATACAATGTGTCTTACCAGTGAGCTGGATTACAAATTCGACAAGGTCTGTTAAAAATAACAAAATAAATTAAACCAAGTTAGAGGTGATACTGAAACATTCTATAGACAAGCATATAAAAGAAGGAAGCATTTGGAGGTGGAGAGAGGACTCTCACCTTCTGCAATGCAATATAACTTGTCCATCAAATTGTCCTTACCATCTGCCTCAGCATGATAAAAGGAGTAATTAAATCATAAAGCTGGAAAAAGTAGTTCAAAGAAAACAATACGGCATGTTAAGGCGGCAAACAGGTTTAGACGATGTCACATTCAATTACCAATCGGAACATTTGCAAAAAAAAAAAAAAAAAAGATAAACAAAAATATTTTAAAAAAGTTTATTAATACATAGAAAAATTTTAAATTCTAACATCTCACCGCATGAAGTGCATAGGAAGCCGAAGCAATTGACCCATAAAAGGTCAGCCCCATACAGCAGCCCGTTGTGGATGTCTGGAAGAGAATTATCAATCTTCTGCCCTCTGGTCGAGAAGCCAACCGCCAAGCCTACACTGCAAGAGTCCTCTAAATCTGACAGGGCCATGTCTCTGACTACAACATATGAATATGTTTGCATCGAAGATAAAGAAGAGTTGGAAGAACTGTTTCTACTGCAAGGTGCCATGTCGATGTAGAGAGAAGAATTTATTGGAGCTTCACAATCAACGAAATTTACATCTGATCTCTCATGGGACAGACGATATGGATCTCCGTCACTGAAGTTTGCATAAGTCAAAGAATGAAGAGGCAGAGAAGAACAATCATCTTTCTTTAGGCCAGTATCAACCACCCTTATCGTCCACCTAATATAATTGATCTCTTCTACATAGTATCTTCCAGAATATAAGTGTAAGATTGTGCGATTATTCTCACAAGCCAGTTCATACTTCCTGTCTCCACACCTGCGTCGGTCATCTTTCAGTCGGAAAGGGTAGCTTATATCCGGAATATTCCCACAAGAAGAGTGACAGCGATGATGATTCAGCTTGGCTTTGCAAGTTGTTGGGAGTAACAGAAGTAGAAAAATGGCTGCAAAACCGGCAAATAAGAGCCTCCTCAACATAGCTGGAGATGGTCTCTTTCCTCTCCGTCGCGCTCTTTTATTAGACTATAGATTAAGAACGATCAGTTCTGCTTTTTGTTATAAATCTTCGGTTTGGTTCCAAAAAATGGTTTAGGTAAAGTATCACCTCTTACCCACTGGGAGAAAGTGCTAAAAAACATTGACTGGACACATCAACCGCCCCACAATGTTGGCGTCTTTGCAGTCAACTAATAGAACGGGATTTCTCCACTTACATACATTATCTAGTTCTTCCATACAGGATTTCTCCACTTCCTCAGATAATTTGCTTGCATCCTTTGCCTCTAAAGCATGTAGCTTTACCTTAAAGAAAGGCCTCATAAAAGTGGATAAACTTTCTAAATGGTTATTTATAAAATTTTAATTTTCTATAATGCTGACTTTTCAACTTTGTGACCTTTATAGTCAGTCAGGCAAGATAGAACCAGAACAATTAAGTTGTGCTCTTCCAAAAATACCGTGTAAACTTTTCTGCATAATTCATAGTTGAGAAATTCATGGTGTCATGCTCTATCACATCTAACTACCTCAATGATATATTTTGTAAATCTACTTACAGAGATTTAGAAGCCATACTAATGAGTTGTACCATCTAGAATATCCCATCTGTCAATACAAGAGGAGCAAAATCTATTAAATTATCCAAAAGTCAAGGCAACATCTTCATATCTTCATAGTAATATGGTGTTGTTTATTATTTGAGCTCAATGATATATTTTGTAAATCTACTTACAGAGATTTAGAAGCCATACTAATGAGTTGTACCATCTAGAATATCCCATCTATCAATACAAGAGGAGCAAAATCTATTAAATTATCCAAAAGTCAAGGCAACATCTTCATATCTTCATAGTAGTATGCTGTTGTTTATTATTTCTCTATTCCTTAGAAAACATATTATGACATTTTTTTTTATTATGTTTTCATTTACCAAAACTTCTTCATGTGGATAGATAAAGATCACAATAAATTTAAAATAAAATATATAAATTATACTCTAGGAGACCAGAAGAGACTAGGGATATAGATTAAATGCAAGATTAAAATAGCTTCAATTGAAATTGGAAGCTTTATATTTTTACATATGAAAAATAAACTTTATATTGATCTCAACTTGGTAATTTTTTCTTTATTTTTCAAGATAACTTTTTTTTTTTTACAAGAAAATACCAATATGAGATATTTTGTGCAATATCTTTACCTAAAGAAATAGAAATAAAATAAAATAAGAATCTTATTCTTTTCAAGAATATAAACTATAGAATGAATATCTTAATTAAATGATACTTGTCAAGTTATCGAGAGTTCATAGAACAAATTAACTAGTTAAGGATTTCCAGTTGGTTTTATTAGATGTAATTGAATAAATGTAATGGTTAGACTTAAGAGTTTCTTTCATGCGTTGTTTTATCAACTTAATAAGATTACAAAAAAAAAAAAAAAAAAAAGGAATTTTGCTTTTGATAAAAGGTGTTATAGGAAATTCTAATTAACCAACAACAAATTTGTAGCATCATGAACCTTCAATAATTCCAATGACTTTTTGTTTACATGTAGTCCATTATATACATGTGAAGTCATTGTAATGTGTGGTCCATTGTTCTTACATATGGCCCATTGTTAATTTATAGTGATGGAATCTATATATATAACTTTTCAAATGAAGACCCGTCAATCTTGGCATTGAATTGAGGTTTGTCCTTACATTCGGAGGATTTGATTCCTTTGCCTTTAGATTTGTGCAATGAGCTAGATGTGATACATGGAAGGAGGTGAGAACTTCTTAGTGATGGATTTTTTGTGGAAAAGTAGATAAATACATATAGGAGGAAAAGAGCAAGTTTGTTTGTGTTGGGTCTTGCTTCACTTTTCAACATTGGCAACCCTTATAGTCTACCAAGGAGGTGGAATAATTAATTAGCTTGACCCTAAAAATCCACGGATGAGAAATTCATACCTTCCTTCTATTACATTAAGCTCATTGCATATTTCTAAAGAGAAAGAAATGAAGTCCTCCAAATGTAAGGACAAATTTCCACTTATTACCAAGGAAATTGATTCAATTGGATTCTTATTTTCAAAGTCAATTTAATCAATAGAAATTAACGTTGGACCATTCTTATATGGAGTGGAAAACTAAGATTTAAGAAACCAAAGCATCCATTAATCTCAAGACCATGGAATCCTATGGATGTCATTGCAACCATTGAAGAAACTTAAGCTACAACAACATACTTCTCTAAAAGAAAGTATCTTTATTTCTCTAGATTTTATTTTGGATTATTAGAAGTACTAGAAAAGAAAACAAATAAAGTAAAGACAAATAAAAATTTCCTTCTTTAGTTTATTGTGTAAAGTACAAAGAAAATCATATATAATAACAATAATAGTAATAATAATACAATTTATATAATTTTCAAAATTTTTAATCTTTATGTAAAAGAGAAAAGAAAAGAAAAGAAAAGAAATATATTTATATTATTTTTCACTTTTTTTTTCATCTTTTCACATTATTTTTTTTGGTCACATTTTCTCTCAAACTTCTATAATATAAATAATTAAAAGCCTTAAGGCTTATACATATATATCCTATTGTCAATAATTAAAAGCTTCAATTCTTAAGCAACACTGCTCATCTCCAGAGTTTTTCCACCGTTTCTCAGCCACTTTATATACACTAGATTTGAAATTTTGAAATTTATCCAATAAATTATGACATGCTATTGAATCTATAACGGAAAATCTTATTAAAAACAGAACAATTTTTTTTTCCCCCAAAGATAGACTTCTTGCTAAAATTTGGTAAAATAAGCTGCCCTTTTGCTAGTCAAAGGTGATCAACATAGCTCTGGGGAGCTGAACTGAACTAGGTTGAGACTAATCATATATTTTTGCTTATACTACAGAAAACATTATGAAGAAGATAAATCAATTATGTGAGAGAGAACTTTTGTTTACATATGGTCCATTATATACATGTGAAGTCATTGTAATGTGTGGTCCATTGTTCTTACATATGGCCCATTGTTAATTTATAATGATGGAATCTATATATATGACTTTTCAAATGAAGACCCCCTAGTCAATCTTGGCATTGAATTGAGGTTTGTCCTTACATTTGGAGGATTTGATTCCTTTGCTTTTAGATTTGTGCAATGAGCTAGATGTGATAGATGGAAGGAGGTGAGAACTTCTTAATGGTGGATTTTTGTGTGGAAAAGTAGATAAATACATATAGGAGGAAAGGAGCAAGTCAGTTTTTGTTGTGTCTTGCTTCACTATTCAACATTGGCAACCCTTATAGTCTACCAAGTAGGTGGAATAAGAAATTAGCTTGACCCTAAAAATCCACGGATGAGAAATTCACGCATTCCTTCTATCACATTAAGCTCATTGCATATTTCTAAAGAGAAAGAAATGAAGTCCTCCAAATGTAAGGACAAATTTCCATTTATTACCAAGACTCAATTGGGTTCTTACTTTCAAAGTCAATTTAATCAATATGGGTTCTTATTTTCAATATAGAAATTCTTGAAGGAGCATGATCCTTTGTTGAAGGCCTTTTGAATATTTTGAAATTTTTTTACTCTAAAAATTTTACACTCAGAATGAATAATAATACGACTTTTGACTTGATAGCATGATTTATTCTTACATGGAGTGGAAAACTAATATTTGAGAAACAAAAGCATCCATTAATCTCAAGACCATGAAATGATGCAATCAAACTGTCCATGGATGTTATTGCAACCATTGAAGAAACTTAAGCTATACTAATATACTTCTCGAAAAAAAAAGTATTTATATTTTTGTAGATTTTCTTTTGGGTTATTAGAAATACTAGAAAAGAAAGCAAATAAAGTAAAGACAAATCAAAATTTCCTTTACAAAGGAAATCATATATAATAATAGTACTAATAATACAATTTATACAATTTTCAAAATTTTTAATCTTTATGTAAAAGAGAAAAGAAAAGAAAAGAAAAGAAAAGAAATATATTTATATTATTTTTCACTTTTTTTTTTCTTTCGTCTTTTCACATTATTTTTTTGGTCACATTTTCTCTGAAACTTCTATAATATAAATAATCAAAAGCCTTAAGGCTTATATATCCTATTGTCAACAATTAAAAGCCTCAATTCTTAAGCAACACTGCTCATCTCCAGAGTTTTTCCACTGTTTCTCACCCACTTTACACACACTAGATTTGAAAATTTGAAATTTATCCAATAAATTATGACATGCTATTGAATCTATAACGGAAAATCTTGTTAAAAACAGAACAATTTTGTTTTTTCCCTAAAGATAGACTGCTAGACTTCTTATTGGAATTTGGTAAAATAAGCTACCCTTTTGCTAGTCAAAGGTGATCCACAAAGCTTTGGGGAGCTGAACTGAACTAGGTTGAGACTAATCATATATTTTTGCTTATACTACATAAAACATTATGAAGAAGATAAATCAATTATGTGAGAGAGAACTTTTGAAACATATTTTAAGTTGAGCCTCAAAATGAACATTGTAGTAAAATTGCTGGTACATGATAATAGTAAAATTATAAACCTACATTGATGAAGGATTACTACATCATATTTAAATTACACACTTCTAAAAATTGAAAAAGACAGGATGACATCTTTCATTCAATTTCTGAGATGACTGTTAACTCTTGTTGAAGGTATCTTTTAGATGTGCTTGCATTTGTTTTTGTTGGAGTAGTGCAAGTGAAAGGATTGGAAGGCGTGGATAAATTATGTTCTCCTTCTAACATTTGAACCACAAGCTTCATAGAAGGACGATCCGTTGGGAACCATTGAATACACCGAAGTCCAATAATTGTCAATTTTTTTACTATTTGAGTATCTCCTTCTTCATCAATTCGAATTTGCAGCTCTTCACCTTGATCTAGATGATTATAAATCCATTCTGGGAGGTAAACTTGGCTAGTGTTATCCACAGTAACATCAATATTCTTCCTTCCTCCTACCATTTCAAGTAATAGCATTCCGTAGCTAAAAACATCTGACTTGTAAGACACATTTCCTAAATTCCTGGATAACATCTCTGGAGCAATATAGCCCATGGTCCCCCTAGCTGTAGTCATAGAAACTGCACTTTGTTCCTTGGAACATAATTTGGCGAGTCCAAAATCAGCTATTTTTGGATTAAAATTGTGATCAAGTAAAATATTATGAGGTTTGATATCAAAATGGAGGATTCTTTGATCACAACCTTGGTGAAGATATTCAATTCCTTTGGCAATACCTAAAGCAATATCTTGAAGCTTTTTCCAACCAAGTGAATGGTTTTTAATTGTTCTTGAAAATATGAACTTCTCTAGCGACTCATTTGGCAAGAACTCATAAATAAGAGCTCGTCTAAATCCATCAGCACAGAAGCCAACTAAGCGAACAACATTCACATGGTGGATTCTACCCATGGTTCCCACTTCATTAAGAAACTCCTCCCCATTTCCATTGGTGTTGTTCAGGATCTTGACTGCAACATGAACTTCGTCAGACAACTTTCCCTTATACACTGTTCCAAAACCTCCTTCACCCAATTTATCTTGGAATTGGTTTGTGATCTTCTTAATATCAGCATAAGAGTATCTTGTAGGCTTGAGAGCTATGTAATCTTCCAAAAACTTTTCAATCTTTATTTGATTGTTTCTTTCTAATTTCTTCCAGCTATATACACGATGGAGTGCAACGGTTCCAATAATAAGAAGAATGGAACCAAGGGTTATACCTGCATAAAGAGAAAAATATCTTTTGCTAGTACATGAAAGGGAAAAATATGCAAGTTGTGAACCATCATCTCTCTATTTTCTCACGACAGATAAAGCATGAGCAAATAAAAATTACCTGTAACCATTGGTTTTTTTGATGCACCTGCAAAAGATGTAAAATTATCAATTACTTGTGGTGATAATTTCTATCTTATTAAAAAAAGAGAAGATATCTCATGGGTTTAATTTTCTCCATTTCCTAGATTTTAAGTCTTGTATGGTTCCTTTGTTGGGCTTTCTTTGAGATGCTTATCTTTTTCCAAAACATAAATGAGGAGTTTCAGATCGCACTCCATTTTTTTTTCTTCATGACATTAAAAATAAAAAACTGATATTCCTTGTATTTTATTTCCTTTTCCCAGATAAGCAGAAGTTATCAAGAATTCCATCTGAGAATCCCGGTTGTATGTCACTGCAGTTATAGGTATAAAGGATCTATAAAAACATAATGAAAAATGATTATGCTAAACACTTCCATTGATTAAACTAGGTACCCAATCAGCTAACATGTACATATATACTTGCTTGAAAGATGAACAAAAGCAGGACATGGATGAAGGATAGTACCTTTGACACATTGGGTTTCAGGTTCCTTGCTATTACTCTTCTTCAATCTGCACTTCCCACCTTTTGCTTCACAGCTTTTGCACATTGGTTTGTCCCAATTCAGAGGAAAAATATTTTCTCCCTTGAGTATTTGATATGGAAGTGAAACATTGTGAATCTTGCGGCAAGAGGATAGGTCCATGTAATGGATGGAATATGACGAATGGACAGCATAAACCTGGTAAGCAGGGACACTAAGGCAAGGGACTGGGTGAAAATCATTTGAATATGCTGTTCTACTTGAAGAACAATTGAGTAGGCTGAAATCTACTTGATTTTCTTCTAGCAACTGGAAAGGAGAGATGGATAAACTGAGGTTTGGAAACTGTGTTAGACGGCAATCATCTGTGTCATGAACTTGAATTTCTTGAGATTTGTAATTTATTTTCTTCACCAATAGCTTCACTGAGTGTGAGAGGTTTAGCATGGTCTGATACTTCTCCGTGCACAATAGCTCAAACCCAGGGAATCCACAGTGGGCTGGCTGGTGGTCTCTAAGCCAGAACGGGAAACGGATGGCTGGACCATTGGGGTTGCACCTTGATACCTTGCACTCATCGACCTCTGCAAAGATTCCAACAAACAGGAAGCAAGAAAGAGAGAGGACCAGTTTCAAGGAACTACACATCTTTAGAGTTTGGGATACTGCTCCTGAACCTCTGGTGCAGTTCAGAACTTATTGCTTTGGTTGTTTGTCTTATCCTCTTAAGATATTTTAAAAAGCAGAAGAAAAAGAACATAAATTATCCCGTTACTTTAAAATTCAATGCTATTACATGATTCCCCATTACCATTCTGGACTTCCTTCACGGTTTCCTCTTATACATTGCTATCATTGACTTCGACTTTTCAACAAGGAGGCCATAAATTTTCATGTGGCACTAAGCTGAGGAAAGAACCCATGAATTTCCCAAGGATCCATCAGATTAAATGGGATCATTTTCCACAACATTTCATTCTTTGTTAACATTATTGAAAAAACTCTAGGTGATTTTGGATCAATTTTGTTCTGTCTTTTATTCTCATCAATTGCAAATATATATACACAGAGAAGATATACATCAATACTCCTAAACAAGGAAAACTCCTAAATAAGGTAAAACTAAACAAGGAAGAAAATATGTACAGATTACAAACACAATATTTGCCTACCAAAATTTATGGCTTACCAATCAAGGCTTGCTAATCAAGGCTTACCAAAAAAATCATGCCTATAATCACTAATACCCCCCCTCAAGTTGGTGCATGAGGATTCCGAATGCCCAACTTGCGAAGAAGAAAGTCAAACTGTCGTTTTCCCAAAGCTTTCGTAAAAATGTCTGTAAGCTGCATGGAAGTATGAACATACTTAGTGTAAATAGCACCATTTTGTATCTCATCACATACAAAGTGGCAATCAACTTCAATATGCTTTGTTCGTTCATGAAAAACGGGATTAGCTGCTATGTGTAAAGCCACCTGACTATCACAGTACAAATGCATAGGGTCAGAATACATCACACCAAGGGTAGACAATAATCCTTTCAACAATTTCAATTCACAAGTTGTGGTTGCCATGGACCTATATTCCGCTTTAGCCGAAGAGTGAGACACCGTATGTTGCTTCTTAGTCTTCTAAGAGATTGGCGAATTACCCAAAAGAATAAAATAACCAGTCAAAGATCGTCGTGTTAAAGGACAACTAGCCCAATTTGAGTCACAATAAGCATATAGTTTCAGGTCACAATCAGAACACAAAAGGATACCTTGTCCCAGATTGCCTTTGAAATATCGAACAACTCTCAAAGCTGTTTCCCAATGTTCATCATTCGGTTGCTGCATGAACTGAGCAAGCATATGCACACAATAAGACAGTTCTGGCCGGGTAATCGTCAGGTAGATAAGCCTACCCACCAAGCATCTGTATTGTCCAGGATCACGTAAATCAGAATTCCCAACAAATGCTAATTTATGGTTTTGTTCAAGAGGAGTCCCAGCCGACTTGGCTCCCAGCAGCCCAGCCTCAGAGATGATGTCCAATGTATACTTGCGTTGACATAAGAAGATACCATCTGAGTTCCTCGCCCCAAAAAATATTTTAATTTTTCTAGATCCTTCATATGAAAACACCGACTCAAATAATCTTTGAACTGTTGCACAACCGTTCCATCATTTCCAGATATAATTAGATCATCAACATAGACAAGAACATTGAGTTGAATGTGTTGAGCTTCATAAGTAAATAATGAGTAATCAAAATACGACTGCTTAAATCCATAACTTGTCAGCGTCGCTGCTAACTTGGCAAAACAACACATGGGTGCTTGTCACAGACCATATAATGACTTTCGAAGTCTATAGACTTTACCTGGTGTTGGAGATGCAAAACCAGGCGGCATTTGCATATATACCTCTTCATCTAACTCACCGTGCAGGAAGGCATTATGTACATCCATTTGATGCAGTTCCCAACCCTTCGCAGCTGCAACGGCAAGAAATGTTCGCACTATGACCATCTTTGCTATCGGGGCAAAAGTCTCATTGTAATCTATGCCTTCGACTTGTTTGTTTCCAAGAATCATTAAGTGCGCCTTGCATCTCTCGATTCTTCCATCATAATTATATTTAATCTTGTAGATCCATTTGCTCCCGATTACTTTCTTCCCAGGAGGCAAGTCTTCTACTGTCCATGTTTCATTGTCTTCAAGAGCCTGTATTTCCTTTCTCATCGTCTCTCTCCAACGTTCATCTTTTATTACCTCAGTATAAGTGCTTGGTTCACACCCTATGGTAATAGTTGCTAGAAAGAACCAATGTTGTGCAGAAAATTTATCACAATTCACATAATATGCTAAAGGATTGGGTGTACCTGAGGATTTTGACTGGAATGATGAACTCGTTGAGGGGCTTACTCGAATGGTATGCGTTACATAGTCTTTCAACCGAACAGAAGGTTGCTTAATCCTTTTTCCTTTGCCAAACTGTTCCTCAGACACCATAGGTCTTGACACGTCGGTGCCCCCCCTGTCTCCTACTTCAGTATTCCCATCAGTAGCCATCTCCATATTATGTCCCATCTCAACATCAATCTTGTGCTCTACATCCGAGATAGAAGCCTGTTGCTCCTCCATGTCATTCTACATATACGGGTCCTCATCATCTGTAGAGTAATCCACAACTTTATTCTCTGTCAGAAGAGTTGACAACATTGTTGAAGTACGGAAATTCTGCTTCAACATAGATTACATCCCTTGAAACAAAATATTTGCCGCCTTCCAAGTCATATAACCACCAACCTTTCTTTCCAAACGGATACCCAACAAAAATACATTTTCGGCTCCGATTAGCAAATTTGTCTTTATCCCGATTTTGGTCATGGGCATAGCACAAACACCCAAAAGTTCGAATGTGCTTATAGGAGGGGGCTTGTTCGTATAAGATCTCATATGGTGTCTTACCATCCAATAAAACAGATGGTGTCCTATTAATCAAATATCCAGCTGTAAGAACACATTCACCCCAAAACTCAATAGGTAAATGTGCTTGAGATTGTAGGGCTCTCGCTACATTGAGAATAGGACGATGCTTTCTTTCTACACGCCCATTTTGTTGTGGCGTCCCAACACACGAAGTTTGATGTAAAATTCCATGTTCAGCAAAATATTTTGTCAAACACATAAACTCAGTACCATTATCACTCCTAACAATTTTCACATTTTTTCAAATTGTCATCTCATCATTACGATGAAATTTTTAAGAACACAAGCAACCTCATCTTTTCTATTCAACAAATATATCCACACCACACGTGAACAATCATTAACGATTGTCAAGAAATAAATACCTCCATAAGAAGCAGGAACCCCATAAGCTCCCCATAAATCACAATGAATCAGGTCAAAACATTCTTTAGCTTTATTATCACTAGAAAAGAACACTTCTCTGTTTTGTTGAGCTCGAAAACAAATATCACAAAACTTATTCTTCACACCATTTCTACCAACACTATCAACTTCATAAATTAAATCTACTACCCTTGAAGAGGAATGACTCATTCTTCTATGCCAGAGCTCATAAGACGCAATACTAGTTGTCTTGTAAGCACGAATAGGAGCCACTCCCTTGAGAAACTAAAGCCCCTCGTGTTGTTCACCCGCTTCAATCAGCATCCTTAAATTGTGGTCCTGTATAGCACAAATTTTATTAGTGAATTGAACAACAAGATTGGAATCATCAAGAAGTTGTGACATAGAAATCAAATTGCATTTCAATTTAGGCACAAACAAAACATGTCGTAGTTTCAATTTTTCTCCAAGAGTCACAGTTCCTTCTTTCAAAGCTTTGGTCTCTGCTCCATTTGGCAACCCAACCGGATAAGGCATAATATCACGCAAGTCATTCAAACATTCATATGTGCCGGTCATGTGATGCGAAGCCCTTGTATCAATAATCCAAGGCAAAATATTTTGCTTACCTATCAACCTCTCATTAGCACCACCTTTGTGTGAGTTTAACATGGTAAGAAGTGTGGCCCATTGTTCGTCACTCAACCCACTAATTCCCGTTCTATTAGAATCAATCACAACACTTCTCCCACCATTAGTTCATGATGTTTGAACTGCATTGGCTCTAGCAGTCCCTCCACGTCCTCGTCCTCCACCTGTACCCTACTGAACACCACGTCCACGCCCACCACTACGCCTACCTATGGTTGTGCGTGGCCTGTCACCCCGCCATTCTGGATAACCAATCCGTTGAAAGCAACTATCAGCTTCATGTTCCTTCCACTTGCAATTTGAGCAAATCATGGTCTTGTCTTTTCCATCCCCCCCTGGGTTTCGACCATCAGCTTGCATTGCAAAACTCATGGGGCTGCTTCTTTCTTCCTTTGTCCGAGTCATGGTCCGTACTCGTTCTTGTTGTACGATCATAGTGTAAACTCGATTTAGATTTGGCAAAGGTTCAGTGCTCAGGATATTGGAACGTATTGTCCCATATCCATCTTCATCTAATCCCATTAAGAATTGATGAACTTTTTCTTCTTCCCGCTTCTTCTCCAACTGAGCGGTAATGTTACATTTACACCCAGTACAAGTACATACTGGAATTGAGTCATAATTGTTTAGTTCGTCCCAAAGAGACTTGAGTCGACCATAATAGACAACTATGTCTTGCCCTTCCTGCTTGCAATTCACAAGATCTGATTTCAATTGTTGTACACGTGGACCATTCCCAATAGAAAATCGCTGTTTGATTTCTTCCCAAAGTTCCTTTACGTTTTCCATGTAAGATATGGTTGATCGAAGTTTGGGTTCAATGGTGTTAAACACCCATGAGACAAGCATTGAATTGATGGTCCACCAATCTTCAAGTTCTGGTGAATCGTTGTCCGGTTGTTTGATGGATCCATCAACGAATCCATATTTCTTTTTGGCTCGCAAAGCAGTACGCACAGCACGCACCCATTCATCATAGTTCTCACCTTTCAGCTGAACTTGGGTAATTATATTACCTGGATTATCATTGGAAGTCAATGCATAGGGGGTCAGCATTTTTCTGTCAGAGTTGGACCCTCCATCATCTCCTTTCTTCCCATCACCAGCCATGATGATGTATGTTTAGCTCACAAGGGCTCTAATACCACGAAAAAACTCTAGGTGATTTTGGATCAATTTTCTTCTGTCTTTTATTATCATCAGTTGCAAATATATATACACAGAGAAGAGATACATCAATACTCCTAAACAAGGAAAACTCCTAAACAAGGAAGAAAATATGTACAGATTACAAACACAATATTTGCCTACCAAAATTTACGGCTTACCAATCAAGGCTTACCAAAAAAATCATGCCTATAATCGCTAATATTGTTGGATTGACTTGAGACTTTTCAACAAGGATTCATTAAGTTAATTTCCATGGACCTAAGCTGAGGAAGGAAACCATGAATTTCTATTTATTTTGATTTCATGAATCTCATAGCATTTTATTAGATTAAAAGTATGAGTTTTGCCTCCAACATTCAGAAAATTTAGGTTGTCTTTAATCATCCTAGAAAATTTCTTCACTCTTTTAATTAAATGGTTCCACTGTTGAATGACTTATTCAATATTTTCAGAATTGGATCGGATATTGAACCGAAAAAGTTATCGATTCATGGTTTACTGGACGGATTGGTGGTTGAATCACGGTTGAATCGGTGATGTTATAAATATATAATTAAAAAATTAATAATATTTGTAATATTATTTATTCATTTTTATATCATTGTATTAATATTTTAAATTTATTAAACAAAATGTACACAATATTTAAATATGAAAATGGAAAAAAATTGTATTTAAATATGAAAACGTATTGAAAATGAAAAAAAAAAAAGAATTATATATATATATATATATATATATATTATTTTTTGAAATAGCTTATGTAGTTCCTTGTGAAGTTTCCGTGCAAGCCAATGCATAGCACAGTGGATAGGTCCTGATGCAAATGTGAGGTCTACTGTTCAAACTCTGCTGCAACACCAAAGCTGATTTTTTCTTTAAAGCCCTTCACATTGACCCCACATCGGATTTAGAGTATAAATAAAGAGGTATAAACCTCTTTCCGCCTGTCACAGTACCGTGGGCGTGTGGGCCTGCCTTATGGCTTAATCGGGTTATGAGGGAGAGTTTTGGCCCATTTTGCCAAAAATTTAAACAGGTAAAAGGCTTTTTTCAATGAGGAACAGATACTTGTTTAGTTGTGTGCTTTTACTGATTCCACTTTGGATTCTTGTGGAAGAACCAGAGACTGTACATGAGCAGTGAAGAGGCTGCGTGTCTTGTACTTGGCTGACTAAGAAGGCATCGGCCAATGCTCTATGGCATCGTCTCCAAGTGGGGCAAGAATTGATATGTCACCTAACCCTTGCATGTTGGACCCAGACTGACCAACTTTGAGGAATCGCAGAACTGATTGTTTTTAATTTGAAGTCCAATAAAAGAGCAGAACAGAGAGAGAAAAAAGAGACAGACCATCTCCAGGTATGTTGAGAAGGATCTTAATTCCTGGTTTTGCAGCCCTTCTTCTAATTCTGTTACTCCCTATAACATGTAAAGCCAAGCAGAATCATCGGGTCTGTACCTCTTCCTGCGGGAATATTCATAATATAAGCTACCCTTTCCGACTGAAAGATGATCCACGGAGCTGCGGAGAAAGCGAGTATGAGCTGGCTTGTGAGAATAACCGCACAATCTTATATTTGTATTCAGGAAAATACAAAGTAGAAGAAATCAATTATGAGATCTTCACAATAAGGGTTGTTGATGACTTCTCTTCTCTGCCTCTGTCTCTGAATTCTTTGACTTACAGAAAATTTAGTCATCGACGCCCAATTAGATATAGGCCATCGTATGAGAATCGTGCTCTAAATTTTATTGATTGTGAAGTTCCAATAAGTTCTTCTGACTACGTGGATATGGCACCTTGCAGTAAAAACAGTTCTGCCCACTTTTCTTTAATGGTGCAAGTGTCTCTCCTCCGTGTGCCCTCCTTGCGGTGAGATTTTACTAGTTGTAAACTTTGTACATATTAAACCAAAAACATTCTGTTTAATTTTATCTAAATATTTCAAAGAAGCACTTTCAAAAAAGTTGTAGCTGCTCCACCAGAAAATGGAAATGATGCCAAGACTGCCTTGTTAGATTAAGGCAGGGAGTGTCAATTGTAAAAGATCATATAGAGTATAATACTGTATTCTTTCCTTTTAACTTTACCTACTCATAGCTACTGCTTCCAGCTTCATGATTCAACTTCTTATCATGGTGACGCAGATTTTCCATCAGAGTACCACTGGTATTGGATTGTAGAAGGTGAGACCTCTCTCTCCATCTCTAGATGCTTCATTTTCATTTGCCTATTTATAAAACTCTTTAAAAAAAACCTTCAATTATGTTTAATTTATTTTGTTATTTTGTGCAGGCATTCTGTTATATGGATTCGTTTTCATTGGTAAGACATTGTATTTCCTCATTGAAGTTGTGCTGAACAAAAGGAAACAACGTAAAGATGGAAAATATGGGATATGATTAGAAAACTTGTCTTGAAATGTAAAAGACAAGCCTTTCACCAGTATCTTGTCAGTTAATAAATAAAGAGGAAAACAAATTAAAAATAAGAGAAAACTGTAAAACTTAGCAAAATGGTACCACAGATTGAGCAATTGATGTTCTCCTGCTGATTTCTCTGTAATTTTTGTTTCCAGTTGCTATTGTTGCTGTGAGAACTTTGTTCGGGAGTCCATGTGTTGTGATATTTTTGATCTACAAATGGAGAAGGAGGAACTTATCCATGTACCATGCCATTGAGGAGTTCATTCAAGCTCAAAATAATCTAACACCGATAAGGTACTCTTACTCAAATATTAAGAAGATGACAAAAGGTTTCAAGGAAAAACTGGGTGAAGGAGGCTATGGTTCGGTATACAAAGGAAAGCTTCGAAGTGGTCATTTCGTAGCTGTAAAAATGATGGCCAATTCCAAAGCCAATGGACAAGATTTCATTAATGAAGTTGCTACAATGGGAAGGATTCATCATGTCAATGTGGTGCAATTAATTGGATTTTGTGCCGAGGGATCAAAGCGTGCTCTTGTATATGACTTTATGCCTAATGGGTCTCTTGATAAGTACATATTTCCTGAAAAGGAAGGAAATATCTCCTTATTAAGCTTAGAGAAAATGTATGAAATTTCTCTAGGGGTGGCCTATGGGATTGAATACTTACATCGAGGTTGTGACACCCAAATCCTGCATTTTGATATCAAACCTCACAATATTCTTCTTGATAAGAATTTCACTCCCAAGGTTTCAGACTTTGGCCTCGCAAAATCATATCCAACAGATCATAGTATTGTGTCCCTAACTGCAGCAAGAGGGACAAGGGGATACATGGCTCCAGAGTTGTTCTACAAAAACATTGGAGGAGTCTCATACAAAGCTGATGTTTATAGTTTTGGGATGCTGTTGATGGAAATGGCAGGCAGAAGGAAGAATTTGAATGTTTTTGCGGAGCATTCAAGCCAAATTTACTTCCCTTCCTGGGTTTACGAGCAGTTTAATGAAGGAAAAGACATAGAAATGGAAGATGCAACAGAGGAAGGAAAGGAGCTTTCAAAAAAGCTGATTATAGTAGCCTTATGGTGCATACAATTGAAGCCCAGTGATCGTCCTTCAATGAACAAAGTTGTGGAGATGCTTGAAGGAAATGTGGAGCTCCTGCAGATGCCTCCAAAGCCTCTTCTAACTCCACAAGAGGTGCCAGCTGAGGAACATGTAAACAACAAAAACCCGGCAGAAATGTCAATTAGTATCAGATAGTGTGTGCCATATACTAAAAAAACTCATAAGTAGACCATTAATCTTATTGATCCCCACCTATATATAATAGAAAGAAGGGCATATATCAATATCTATTCTGATATACCCATCAAGAGACTTCTAAGTTATTTTGCTGTGATTATCATTTGTCTGCCTCATATTGTGCTTTCCAGTTCAAGTTGTTTGAGATTTCTCATTTTTCTATTTCAATAAATTGCTGTCAGTTCTGTTGCTGCAATTGCATGTGAAACGAAAGAAATCACAAGAGAGTGGTGAAACCAAGTATAGCGAATGTTGATCAGTATGAAAATGGAGTAAATGCATGAAACATCATAAATTGAACGCTGAGTTCAATAACCTTGTTTTCACTCTGCATATATCCTTCACATCACTACATATCCAGGATAGGCTTTCTGAGCCCATCTGCAGCACATTATCATCCAGTGTAGATTTAGTAGAGGAAGCATTTTGATTTCATTTGATCTGGAGAGCTCAAATGAAATTATCCCAATTGTTTTTTTTTTACTACATAATATGGCGTAAATCCTAGTTTCCTTTTACTCAGAAAGCTCAAAGCAAGGAGGAATAAAGCGATGGTAAGACATAAGAAATGGGCACTCACCATGAATCTGTTTATGTAGAAGAGTTTCAATGAAGAGAAGTGATGGCAGGTACCCCATTCATATTAAAAGAATACAAGAAGCTAATAAGTTGCTCCAATAGATAAGATGGTGCTTACAGGTGATTTCCTATTCACCTATATATATTCATCTTCTTTTCAACTATGAGGGTGGCATCATGATGATTCTTAGTTAATTTTCTTCTTCTTTTTCATATGCTTATGCAGAAGTAACCCTTTGCACATAATTTTGTACAAAAACTATATCATATTTCATTAATATTTTATTCTACTTTATACCATCCATTAAATACGACATTAATTTACATAATTCATTACTTGCATGTGTTTAACATTCATGATACATAATATTTGGCTTTTTCTCGAGATGATAGTGCAAATTAAGAATCTTTAAAGATTGAATTTTCTCGGCCACTTGAAGAAGCTGCCAAGGCACCTTCACAAACAAGATCAAATAATATCTTATTTGGTCAAAAAAGTTATTTATTGTCTTCTTGAAATATAGAACACACTTTTTCAGAGAAATCTATAATTCAAAAGTTCATAACTTCTTCCCTTCATCACATATCCTTGTTTATGTGCTTGAATATGCAATCTGCCAAGATAAAAAAATATTGTTGTTTAAGAATTATCTCTCCTATTGATAAAAAAACAACATAAATTGAATTTAATATGACAAATAATAAATTAAAATTAAAATTAAAATACTTGGCAATTATACCCTAACAAACTAAACTATCTTGGGGTCTCCAATTTTCTTGCAACTTGAAAATAGTGTGAAATAAGCTTTATTTATTGTCATAATCAACTACCTGATTTTTCTGTACATGAATAATTCACATTCAAGTAAAACATACTTGTCTTTTGTTCATGATCAGGTTCATTGTAATCCTTTGCAAGTCACATTTGGCGACTCAAGTCATTAGAGACTTTGGACTAAGAATAAGACAAGATTTACTAAATATGTGCACATAAAGAAAATTAAGGAACACTATATCCAAAATTTATTAGAAGTGATTATATATATATATATATATATATATATATATATATATATATATATAACCACTTCTAGTAAATTTGAAATGCTACTTTCTATATAATTAAAATATTATTTTTTTATAATTTTTTTAGAAATAGACGGCATGGTGTGGCATAATTCCAATTATTGATTCTCTTATTAATTGATTTTAAATTTTTATATGAATTGATATTATTACTATGTCTATTTGTGTAATTAGAAATCTTGTGTGTGAGATTGATGGAGACTTGATCATTATTGATATTGGAATATTAATTGAATCTATAGATAAAATAGAAATTTAATGTTGGGGATAATCACTTAGAGCACCTGTTCATTCTTCTCTAGGTAGTTCCATATATTGAGTAAGAATTAAAATATCTGAAATTAGATAAATATTGGTTGTTGAAATCTATGCAAAAAAAAAAAAAAAAAATAGTAATTTTGTTTAATTTTAGATAAATTTTGATAATTAATGTTTTTATATTTACAAATGATATTTATATTAACTCAAGAAAAAAGAACAAAATACAATACCAATGGCTATGAGTGTCAATTTCTTATTTTAAACTTAAAAATAATTAAAAAGACAACTTAACTCTACAACATTAAGTTATTGGAGAAATACTCAATTTAAAAAAATAGCTTTCAAACAAGTCTTTTATTTTCTTGTTTTATAAAAAGCAAAATAGGGTAGTAGAGCATATGAATGGAACTTTGTCAGAAAAAGTTCCATGTATGTTGTCAAATGGTAAATTGAGCAAAAAATAATAAAAAAAAAAAACATTATAAATTCCAGCATCATTATGGCTGAGGGAGGAATGGATCACTACTATAAAAGCTCATATAGCTGGGAAGGAATGGGTTGCTGCTATAAAAGCTCTTATAGGAATATATGGCCCAATAGGCACAACCACATGGGCTGGGTTGCTGCTATAAAAGCTCTAATAGCAATATATGGCCCAATAGGCACAACCACATGGGCTGGGTTGCTGCTATAAAAGCTCTTATAGGAATATATGGCCCAATAGGCACAACCACATGGGCTGGGTTGCTGCTATAAAAGCTCTAATAGCAATATATGGCCCAATAGGCACAACCACATGGGCTGGGTTGCTGCTATAAAAGCTCTTATAGGAATATATGGCCCAATAGGCACAACCACATGGGCTGGGTTGCTGCTATAAAAGCTCTAATAGCAATATATGGCCCAATAAGCACAACCACATGGGCTGGGTTGCTGCTATAAAAGCTCTAATAGCAATATATGGCCCAATAGGCAGAATCACATGGGCTTGTCCGCAACCATAGAGCCACTATATAAGCAATATATAAGCACTATATCTACTGCTCGGTTTAGACTGCTGGATCCACTGAGAGCGATGTCTTTATCCTTCACTCTTCTTAGCCACCATTGAAGACCATTGAACTCTTCTCCCAAAGCCATAATACCCATCCTCATCACTGTATGTTTCTCCGACTAGATTGTTGTCGTCACTGACATCCTCATCACTGAGGGGGTTTAGATCAATGACCAACTCGCTCAACGACCAATTTCTTTAGCCACTTCATCGCCCACATCTTCCAGGTATTCTTTTGATTCCTTCCACGGCTTCACACTGTTATTCCTTTCTTTCTTTCTTTGATTTCAAATTAGGTTTCTTTTCATCACTTCTATTTCCTCCAATCTCTCTTTTTCTGGTTAGGGTTAGGGTTAGGGTTAGGGTTAGGGTTTGGGTTTGTGTTTGGATTCCCTGGTATATATTTACTAATTATTATGATCATCAATCCCTCACCATACTTTCACATACCTCATCTCTGCACTCTTCTTCTTCTTTCCATTTTCATTTGCATTGAAGCTCAACTTGGAAGCAATGATTGCTCGTGTCCCTTCTCTTTTGTGTTTTTTTGTCTTCCGTGCATAAGATGAAGTTGAAAATTTTAGTGATATGAAATTCAATGCAGTCTGCTATTATTATAGTGCCTTGTATGCACCTAATGAAATCAAAGGCTATGGAAGCTTTGGATAGAGCAAAGCTCTTCATTTTCCACCCTAATTAGGATTCTACACTTTGACTCATCTTAATCTTGTTTCCTTTTTTTTTTTCATTTTATTTATCTATTTTTTTATTTTTTTATTTTGAATCCATCAAAGTAGTAACCCCCTTGGACTACTTTTGTTCTTCATGTAAACACTAAGAAGAAGGGGAAAAATGAATATTAAGTTTATCGAAATTAATGGGTATGGACTAAAAGCATTTTGTCAAAAATCTGAAAATTCAGATGTTGAAAATCATGTCATTTGATCATATTTATCTCATGTACAATTGCTATTCAGGAGAAACATTTGATAGGTTTTGGGGTTTATGCAATTTTGGAGGGAAAAGGCTTCCTAATTTACCTTCCTCAATTTTCATTTCTTAGGATTCAAGTGGTAATCTTAAATGGACTTCAACATTTGTTTTTCACCAACCATTCTTTTACTTCTATACAAATCCTGTTATCTCATGTATGGGGCAAATGCAATTTTGTGATTTTCTAACTTCTTAAAAATCAGGAATTGATTTTTTAGGCTCATTTTTTCATTTTTAATTCAGCTGATTGACATAAGCTTGATATTTGTTCTTTGAGTGGAAATTTTGATGCTTACCGGAGAGACACTTTACTAATTTTATCTACTAGGTTGAAGGCATTTGCTTTTTCTTCCTGCCAATTTACTAATTATCAAATTCCTTTTCTTTCTGGTTGGTTTTTCCCTTTCTTTTTTGTTTTCATTTGAGGCCACCATATCTCAGGCAATTCATATCCTGAGAGAGTTAGCTACAAATCAAGGTATAATAGCCAAGATTGGCTTATAAATATCTGAGAATGATAATCTTACCATTCTTTCATTCTCTTTTGTTGAACACCCCTTTTCCTTAATGTAGAATATTTGAAACTCAATGGTACAAAGAGATACAAAACTCAGAAGCAGTTTTATATTTCACATATGTCATAGAGGTCTAATTGAAAGACCAATTGAAAGAATCAAACTTTGAATCTTAGGTGTTCAGTTATATGTTATAACATGTCTGACAGGTCTAATCCGCCTAATTTGGCAAATCAGATGTTAGCAAGATGAGGGTTAGCTTAGGAGGTCCCACAGTACAAGGCAAGCCACTTGTAAGATTAAGCAGTCTGATTTGGAATACATTGTTTGGCTTCACAAGTCAATACAAGGCAAAATTAAAACATTAATAATTTGATTTTAACCAAAATTGATGTCTTAACCACCATGTTTCCTTTCTAAATGAGTTAAGATGGTTCAATTTGAATGGATCCTAATTAATTGGGAGATTCAAATAAGGTCACTTGCTGTTAGAAATCGTTGCGAAGAGGAACTAACACAAACTTTTGATCAAACTTTGCCCTGCATCATGTTTGGCCCTCGAACCCATATTTCACCTAATTGATTTGGTGGAAGAGGCTTCAATGTATCTATGCTAACTATTTGGGGTTCATCTTTTTTTCTTTTGGTAGATCATTTTCTTTTTTGCTTTTTTTTTTCTTTGTTCCTTTTTTGTTTTCAAGTTACAAATCATTTAATCAAAGAAATGATAACCAAATTTTTTTTTTACTTTTATTTTAATGTACCTTCATTTTTGGGTGCTAGAAATCTTGTCTAGTGTTTTTTTTTTTTTTTTTTTTTCCAGTTTTTCATGTTTTTGGGTTTTCTAAAAATATAATGTAACTTCAAAGTTCCATCAGAGAAAAAGATTTCTAAAAATGTAATGTAACTTCAAAGTTACATCAGAGAAAAAGAAAAAAAAAATGCAATCCCCATCAAAGAAACAAAGATTCATTTAATGATTTCATCTTACTAGTCCCTCTAGCCATATATCTGAAAGGGGTTTACTATTAAGCTTCTTGTTTAGCTATTTGCTAACATCAGCCAATTGCCAATTGTTTAGCAATTGGGGCTGCCATTTCTCCAACCTCATCATACAAAGGTGGACAATTTGATATCGGCTTACTGGTCTAGAAGAAACTTAATTTTTTTTTTCCCTTTTGTTCTTTTTTTTCGTTTTTGATATTGAATATGCTAAAGTTAAATGTGATTGCTATGAAAGTGCATTACTTACAATAAGCATAAGAAAATTTAAAAAATGAATTTGTTTATGAACTTAATCTGTTCTATAGAGCCATTTTATCATGCAATGATTTTTCCTTTCTTTCTTTCTTTCTTTTGATCATTGTATGAATTATTACAATAATAATAGTAATAAATAACAAGTAATAGTTTTTATAATATAAAGTTTTATGTGAAAAGAAATGCTTAAGAAATTAAGTTTTTTCTAAGAAACAAATGAAAAAAATGAGTGAAACAGAAAATACCTTTTTTTCTTGTATTCACATAATTGAAGTATCCTAAAATGATAATTAAGTATATAGAGCATCTTCTTGAGTCAATTTTGGTCTTCAAATATTGAACTTGTGAATTTACTTGCTGGCTTTGTATTTAGACTGCCCTGAACTCAATGATTTGAATCTGAAATCCTGTTCAAATTTCCATGCAGGTAGTAGTCTGATGCATTTCTCTGAGGTTATGATCTTTCCAAAATCCTCCCTGGTTAGATCATAAGTAGAATGAAAATTTTAGAGTCCTAAGTATGGCCTTTCTAAGGTTCTCTTTTAAAATACAAGTTCATAGGTTCATTATGTTGCATTACTAGTTTGTTATCTCTTAAATTCTATTATTATTATGTCCGCATTCCCTATTTTGACAAATTGAAAAATACCAGTAGACATTGCTTTATATTTTTATTATAAAGCAACCAGATTTTTTATTATACTAAAAACAATCTTTATATTTTGGTTTTTTAAATTAGGTGTTTATTACATGTTCCAGGCCTAAGTAGTTCATTAATTTATTCTTTAAAGATGGTTTGTACTTATAAGTAGCTATCCAAGTCAAATAATCAGCAAATTAAGCTTAAGGTGAAAATTTTCAAATTACGAAAATTTTACATTTGTCAAAAGAAATGAAAAAAACCAAGTTCTTATGTGGAATGTTTATTTTTATTGATCTTAAAGGCTAAGTTCTTGGCCTGACTGCTGAAGAAGTTGTTGGACGGGTCTAAGCAGGTGAAGTTTGAAGCATTTAAAATAAATTAGAAGACCTATAGAATGATAATTATTTGCTAGTAATAATAGTTGTAGCCTCAATCTTCTTTTGTTTATGATATTAAGACAATCAGTTTTTGTTGATCAATAAAAACTTCAAACTTAATTTACAAATTTAAGGATTGGCCAAAATCTTTGGGAAAGTAATAATACACTTGGAGACTTAGTTATCTCCTTACAAGGGCTGTAAATGAACTAATTATCATTCTTAGTCTATTTCATGCTTCATTGCAGATCTGAATTTTTCTTACTTGCTCTATTGTTGCCCAAATTTCTTTATCATTTTTCATTCTCTAATCATTCTGCCCAAGAATTTGAATAGAACCTCCAAATAATCATCCAAATTTTCAGCTCTTGACAAGCAACCACACTTGGACACTCATAGTTCCACTCTCCTTACAGTATAAGATTCTAAACTTAAGGAATTTTGATTTCTTGTTCAGTCTTATTATCTACTTTGCATGTTATTGGTAAGATAATGGCAGGTCCACACAAGTGGAATGACATGAGTAAGGTACATGTTGCTACAAGGATGAGATGGAGACCAAAAAAATTCTGTCACGATTTGAATTGTTGCCCAAAGCAGGTTCTCTCATTGCCAGGATATAACTCTCAAATTAAGCTCATTTGTAATGTATGGGAAAATTATATGCTAATAATGTCCGAAAGCTGATGGCTAGTGAGGTTTGTGTCTATATGAATGTGCTTTTGAGTTTTGAACCTTAATTTACAATCTAGAGATTAAAAATGGAATCTTGTGTTTTCTACAAATGTTGGAGATGTTACAATATTAGAACTGTTGATTTTCTATGATGCCTTGATGTCTTTTGATAAACTTAGAATGAATTGTGGACTTGGGAAGGGAGGATTTCATCAATAAGCATGTAAGAAAACACCATTAGCATATGTCAGTATGAAAATTACTAAACTAGGGCATGAATACCAAAAAATTTAAACCTTGTACCTATAGTAGAATAATGGATGTTCAAACTCTAGAAATCATGTGTTTTTCCTTTTTAAACTGATCCATGCATGGAAACATGAAAAAGATTGTTGAGGTTGTGGCCATTTACAATATATCCCTAGAGGGATAAAGCAACATCATAAAGAGAAAATTTGGAAAAGGTACACCCTTGGGCTAACCTAGAACTACAAGCTAGGACAAGAATTGGTCACAACCATGTACCTACAAAATCTACTTATAATTTCTAGGGAACTTCAGAGTGCATACACATGTGTGTGTATACATGCTTGGATGTATATATATGTTTACAAGATAAAAACAGAACCTTGTACTAGATGTAGGCAAAGGTATTCACTAGATACAAAAATTTCCTTGTGTCACTTGTTGAGACCAGAGAAATACCTATTTGGATGTGGTGATTAGATTTCAACATAGCCTTCTTGATGGTTTGGTTCTTGAATTATGAGGCGGTGGTGTCTGTTGTACCCTTAAATTTTACTCCGTATCAAGTAATTACTAATTTATGGAGGCAAAAATTCCTTGTATCATGAAAGGAATAGCAATTTCTTGTTGATACTTTTTTGTTTGGATGTTGGGTTCCTATATTGTTCAAAATGTGATTTTGATTGCCTGATTGTTGCAACTCACATTTCATCTGTTGTTTGTATTATGCTTGTAGGGTAATATGATACTATTGGATATTGGACTTGCTAAGAAACGAATATATCATTCTACTCTCAATGGTAATAATAGCCTGCCTAGTGTAACATAATTGATAATATCATGGCCTCACCCCCTAGTCCCAGTTGGTTTCTTTAGTTTTTGTCGATGAATGACACTTTATTCAAATAAGCATTGGTGTGCTGTTACTCGTGTAATCTTTTTTCTTATCATAGAAAAAGTAACTATTTAAATATGTTGTTCTATGTACTCATGGATCTCTGTTAACAAAACATCAAATCTCAAAGCTTCTTGGCCTTTCTTTTTGAGTGTCAAGTCATTTTCTCAATATGTTGATCTAAAAAATCTCTTTTGTGTTCCTACAGGTTTGTTTTGTAGATGCTAATTGGGACTCACCATCTGTATATATCCATTGTATGATTCTATTATTTTTTGGCTGGAAAAAAGGTTTATAATGGATATCATGTTCAGGGGAAGGATTTTTGTTGACCTATGAGTTTTGTATTTCTCCAAATTTTGGAATATTACCATGAAACTTTTGTGTCAATCTTGAAGGGGTTAGCCCTTTTCTTTTTCTGTTTACCCAATCTACACTTGCTATTGGTGTTGAAAGGGATCTAGAAAAAATTGCCATTCAGTTATGAGGTGGTTAGGATAAGGTCAAGCTGCTATTGTAGCATGAAATTGCATGTAATATCAAAAGAAAGATTATGCTTAACTCAAATTCTCAGAAGAAAAATGTTTTTGATCCACACCATTTTTATATTGTTTTGAAGGATTTAATGGGGAACCTCACAAATGAGTCTCACAAAAAATTAATAACGATAACCTATAGCTGTGACCAATTCCAAAATGCGACTATATGCCTTTTAGTGGGGGCCAAAAACAAGATGCAGCTGTAAGAACCATTTGTTGCACTTTACTGTGGTTGCTACTATTAATTTAACTTGTGTTTACGGTCACCTTCACAACTGCAACTATAAGAAGTAGTTGCACCACCTATGGCTACACCATGTGGTGGTCAGCTTGGTGTGCAACCATAATTTGCAGCCATACCATTTCTAACCTCTAATGAGGGTCACTAGCTGTTGCTATAAGACATTATTCCTGTAGTGCTCCCTCTTACTATTTGGACTTGGTTAATATCCTACAAGTTTGAAAATTTTGGGTATATGGTTTCTAGAGATGCATTTGAAGTTCATTTGTTAGAGAATATTTGAATTTTGGGAGTTGGTAGTGGAGTATTAATTTTCCAAGGTTGAGATTTGTTGGTTTTTGGTGTAAGTAGTATTCGTTAGTTTAGGGATTCCTTGTCCCACATGGATTATGAATTGGTTTGGTCAATGCTTGGAGGCTTATATATAAGCCCATGTCCTTTTAGCTATCTTAGTGGCTTTAACCAATATTAGTATAAAGAAAGCTCTTTGCCAAGTAAGAGCCTCCTAGTTCGATATTCTTCCAATTTTGTAATTTTCTAATTTAAAAGTTAATGAATTGATTGCTATTTCCCAAGGACATAGGTAAGACACTCTTCTGGTACATCATAAATATTGTGTCCTTTCTTTTATCTTTATTAATCTTGTTGTTTTTCTTTCTACTTAGAGTTAGTTTACTTTGTTTTCTATTATATATATTTGGTGTTATTTAAGTCATGTGAGACTATGCAATACGACAATAATCATTTGAGTCCTATGGTGTGCATTAAAGCAATAATTAGTTGAGTACTATGGAACTAGGCCTTAAAACATTAATTGGTATTCTTGTTTGGTGCTATTTGAATCATATAGGACATAGGTAATAATTATTACATGTTTATATGCTTGTTGCTAGGGTACCATGCCAATGCCTCAAGACAATATTACATTATATGGACCTTGCAAGAGGAGTTATAACCCATACATCTAATCCAAATTACAAACATATGATATCATAGGAGATAGCATGCAAGTGGAAAAATGCTACACTACCTTCCATCTAATGTAATTGTACCCAAAGAATTGCACAAGGAAATTGGTGCTTCTATTGGATTGCTCATATGATCCTCAACTAACATTTCCTCAAAGTATAGAGTAGGCTTCGCAGGCATTTCTAATAACTCAACCTCTCCTTCCAACATCTCCAAGGCTTTGCTCATTGAAGGACAGTTTATGGGCTTCATCTGTATACATCATAGTGCAACTATCACCATTTTCCTAACCAACTTCTTTTCATCTTCGGTGGCATCTCCCAAGTCTATGTTATCCCCTTGATCATATCTGTCATAAATCCATGATGGAAAATATATTTGACTCGAATGCTCTGCATTTGCATTCACATTCTTTCTTCTCCCCACCATCTCCATTAACAACATTCCAAAACTATAAACATCAGCTTTGTAGGAGACACCTCCAATATTTTTATAGAATAATTCTGGAGCAATATATCCCAGTGTTCCTCGTGCGGCAGTGAGAGACACCATACTTTCATTTGTTGAATACAATTTTGCAAGGCCAAAATTTGAAACTTTTGGTGTAAAGTCTTCATCAAGAAGAATATTGTGTGGCTTGATATCAAAATGTAGAATTTGCATGTCACAACCTTGATGTAAGTATTCAATCCCACGCCCCACTCCAAGTGCAACCTTATACAACCTTTCCCAGCTCAAAAAAGTGTTATTTTCTTCTTTAAGAAAAATAAACTTATCAAGAGAACCATTGGGCATGAAGTCATATATAAGTGCCCATTTTGATCCCTGTACACAAAATCCTACAAGTCTCACCACATTAACATGATGAATTCTTCCTATTGTTGCAACCTCATTGATGAAATCTTGTCTATTAGCTTTTGACATGACCAACACTTTCACAGCTACAATGCGACCACTTCGAAGTTTTCCTTTATATACAGAGCCAAAGCCTCCTTGACCTAATTTATTCGCAAAGTTATTAGTCATCTTCTTTATGTTTGAATACGAGTACTTGATTGGTTGGAGATTTTTGTGACTCCGTAAGAATTCTTCAATATTATCATCAAATGATAGATGTCTCCGATGGAACTTGTAAATCAAATAGGCAAATAGGCATAACATCCTGAGCATAGTCCTTCCTATGACTAAACACAAATCAAATGTAAAAAAAAATGAATATTTTAAGAAAAAAAAACAAGATATAAAAAACAAAGTTAAATCTAACAAATACAGATGGTAAGAAAAACTATTCTACCTTCATATCAAGTAAAACCCTAAGTTGTGTTTTTAGAGAGCCATATGAAATAGCTACTTTAACAATCACTCTATAGTGTACTGTTGCTTGGGGAGCAATTTGACGGAAGTATTGGGGCCTTGGATAAGAAGACCTCAGTTTCAATTCATTGTTTTGACTTCTTTATATGTTAGTGGAGTTGAATTACATTTAAAATTGAGAGAAAATTTTGAATTACATCTAAATTGATTTTGCTTTGTACAGTCAAACAAAGCAAAATCAATTTGAAGTTCACTATACAACCTTCAAATGCAAGAATTCCAAGATTTTTCAATCAACTCTTTACAATATTGTTTTTGCAAAAAATTAGTAGTTGAAATTTAGGAGGCTTACCAATAATACGCAGTATCCAGCCACCTAGTAAGGAAGAGATGTAACAAATTAAAAATATGGACTAATATAAGTGAGAGACATAAATAACACTAGAAAAGGAGACATGTAAGTGAAGAAAGCCTTACCAATCATCGAGGTTTTGCAGGGATAGTGATTTTCGCAATGATCAAATAATTCTTCTTGAAGTCCTATATCAAACCATTCGTGCCATGTTAGTCACAAGGAAGAATGCCCTTGTGATTCGTGCCTAATTGGTGTCTCAGCTGATTCGTGTCCAGCTGGTGCTCCTTGATTGAGGGAGTAATCAACAAAATTTATAACCTATTACACCATATACTAGGGTAGCAAAGACAAAGCTACTATAGCATAGTGGCTCTAGGATCGTTCACTGGGATGGGTTTTCACTTCACAAATGATATTATTTCAAAGATGAATTGGTGCCTTTTCATTTCAAGGTTAGCTTTAAAAGAAAACATAAAGACGTTTGAACAAAGATTGGTTTTAAGCTAACCAAAAATAGTAATTGATTTTAATTACAAAGAAAAGTGTTTCTTGGAGTTTCAGATCACTAGGCTCAGATTCCTCAAACAAAAAGGGAGTTCTGGTCACTTGTTTCTTTTCCTCGCCTTAGAGAATTAACATATAGTTCCTTCTCCAATCGGTGTTATACAGATGCTTCCCTTTAATGGGTTCAAACACTAAATCCCTCTCACTGATGCAACTTGCAATGGCTCGTGCCTCTCACCTAGCACTTGCCATTCAAGGTGATCTTTAACCTTGGATTACCCGTCAAAAGCTCGCAAGAGATAACTAATGGATGTCTCCTTGGAGTCCAAAAGCTTACCAAGTGTTGGCAATTCTAGAAAATCCTACCTTCAAGTCACCTCCCAGAGGCTCGCAAGGGGTAAACTAGTGAATCTCCATGGACGAAGATCACTTGCCTTACCAAGTGTTGGTCCAGGTGATTTAAAGGCGTTTTAAGTTAACTAAAAAGATAAAAACCATTAACGGGTCACTCTTTCTCTTCATTAAAAACTAAAACAACAAAACTTCCAATTTATGCATGTGGAAACTTACCCGGTTACCTTAGCTCCAAGAGACGAAGAGCCTAGCCTCTCATCCTTTAAGGAAAAAATCCTCAGAGTTTGATTGGCTAGAAAGAAAAAGAATGAGAAAACAAAAATATATATGAAAAGCAGAGCAAGTGCTCTGTATTTTTCTTCCTTGCAAATTTGTACAAAGGATCCGTCCTCCCGAGAATAAGCTCCCGAGAGCTATATATAAAGAAAATTACAAAACAAAATATCTGAGGTTATTCACCCCTTTTCCAAACTTAATAACTAAGGAATCCTATAATTGGTGGGTTACAAGGAGAGTTTGGGGATTTAAACAACAAAAATCTAAAGAAAAATATCTCAAAATGTCGGTTGGGAAGCTTCAGGAGAAATTCCACAGCCGTGCGTGCAACTGTTTAAAACGGCTGCGAAATCATTTCGCAGCAAAAGGGTGATTTCGCAGCCGTGCAAAATTCTTCCTTCAGCTTGGAGTGATTGGCTTCCAATGGCTGTAACTCCTTCATTTCAACTCCGAATTGTGAACCGTTTGAAGCATTGGATTGTTGACTTCCTGAGCTTTGAAATGGTATATAGCATATAGAAAATGGACTTCAGGAAGTGCTCCAAAAGTGTAAAAGAAGACTGCAGCTGCTGTCCTCTATTTTCTTCACTCTGTTTTTCCTCTCTCCGTTGTTCTTTCCTTGCATACTTTGAACGACTTTGGCAAAGGGCTATGGAGCTCCAAATCTTGGTTCTTCATGAATTTGAGCTCCTCATTGCTTTGCCATGGATTCCAAATAACTCTCCTCAATCTTGGATTGCTTTGGTGATCAAATTACTAACAAAAACACCAAAACTTACACAATTTGATTATAATTGATTGCAAGGGTCCTTAACATGCCAATTGCAAGGGTCCTTAACATGCCAATTGAGTTAAAAGGCAATAACTACTACTCAAAAGTGTTTAAAAGAGTTAATTACAAGCTACAAAATAACACTTTTTGAGTAGTAATCACCTTGATCACTTGAATTTTAATTTTTTTGAGAAGCAAGAAATGGAGAGATTTATTAAGATGAAAGAACTCTAAATAAATCTTTTGTCTTATTCTCATGAGAAAATAATAATTGCAAGTAGCAACCTTACCTTGGAATTTTAAGGTGTAGGGAGAAAGTAACCCCCCTGTTAACAATGAAAGTTTGATTTGTAAAAAATTAGGAAAAATGACAAAAATAAAGATTTTATTTGAAAGAAACTTCTAATTGAAGCCTTACTAATGAAGGGAAGCAATAAATCATTGGTTTTAAGCTTCCAAAGCCCTGCAAGATTAAACCAAACCAGCGAAATTAGGGATAAAAATTGAAGATCACTTCTTCAAGGAAGATGGTTAGTATAAAATCACATTTCCATGAAAGCATGCACTGTAATCCCAACTCCAAAGATCAAGTATGAAAGCAGGCACTATAAGATTATAAGATGGTTATCTTATAATTTCTTTACTCACAATTTTTCTCTGAAGTGTCCGGACTATATTCGTTCCTTGACTCCTGGCATTTAAAGCCGGCATTCCCAAAGAAATGTTCATAGCGGCAATATAGCCCTTCCATTTCGCATTGGTGGTCGCAGAAGTGAGACAAAAATGAAAGCTGAAGCCCCAGAAGCAGGTAATCTTGCAAATCTGACATTGAAAGGTTGCTGGGCTCTGGAAGTGCCTTCAATGGTTGAATAATCATATATGTGCCGATGGTGCATGAATACGGAATATCTCCCAGGAACACATTGTATCCGACTACTGCATAAGCGTATGTTGGTGATGAGGAAGAGGAATAGCCTGTAGTGTTGCATGGAATTATAGGAATATAGTTATCGTGGGTGTTTGACTGCTCACAGTTCATCAAAACTATTGTATAGGATATTGGTTCAGAAGGTGAAGGAGAATAAACAGCTCTCCATTTAAAAGGCCAATAATATGGGGATTCATAGTTATACTCAGTGTAATATGCACCAATGGAATGAAGAGGACTGGGGATCAAACAGTTGTCCTTCTTTCGCCCAGGATCCACTACCCGAATTGTATAATTATGGTAGTTGATCTGGGTAACTAAGTATTTCCCTCCGTACAGGTTTATCATAGTACGATTGTTTTCACAAATCAATTCATACTCAGGGTAACCGCAGCTGGGGGGATCGTCTTGTAATCGAAAAGGGTAGGAAATGTTCCTCAGATCTCCGCAGGAAGAGGGGCTGCATCTCTGGTACTTGTGATGCTTAGCAACACAAACTGAAAGGAAGCAGGCATGGATGACTACTGTCATGAGGCCTACTCCCACGAGTTGTGCCTCCCTTAACATTATCAACTTTGAGAGAGAGAGAGAGATGCTCTGTTTTGGGTTGTGAGTTCCAGAGAGAGTGAAATACTCTGTTTTAATTGCAGCTTTCTTCAACATATTACTCTTCCTTCAACATGGACCACACTATCATCCAGCCAACTGTGAGCTTCCCATTATTTAGAATCACTCTATTAAATATTCGAATTGTTTATGTTTTAAATATTACATAATTTTTAGGTTTCAACGATGGGAAAAGGATAAAGAAGTATCATTTTTATCACTTACCTTCTTTCTTTACTCATACGGCCTGTTAGTAAATACTGATAGACCAATTTTCTACAATTTGTTCAAGTAAATTTTAAATTCTGAGATAAAACTAAACTTTTATTGTAGCAGTCCTCCATCTTTTTTGTATCCCCTAAAAGCACCTGCTTCCCAAACAAACAAAGTTCTTCTCCCTTTGTACAAAATTTTCAAATCTAGTTACATATATATAAAGTAGGTGAGAAGCAGGGCAGATTAAAACTATAGAGATAAGCAGTCGCTTAAAAATGGGCATCTCTTTATTCTTCTTCTTCTTGTTTATGGGATTGTTTGCAGAGATTAATGGAAGGAGCCAAGATGAAGAGTGCAAGGCGTCAAGGTGCAGTCACCATGGCCCAGTCATCCGGTTTCCGTTCCGGCTAAAACACCAGTCAGACCACTGTGGATATCCGGAGTTTGAGTTATCATGCTCAGAAAATAAGCAGACCATACTAGAGCCCCCATATTCATTAAAACTCTCCGTGGAGAAGATAAATTACACTTCTCAGGAAATTATAGGCCGACCCGATTATTGCCATCGCAGGAAGTTTCAAAACTTTAATTTATCTGCCTCTCCCTTCCAGTTCACGGAGTCCTACTTAAGGAGCTTCTCCTTTTTCAGTTGTTCAGAAAATAAAGCAAAGTCATATGGGCTTAAGTCTATCCCTTGCAGTTTTCTCTCAAGTGACCCAGTTTATGCCATTGAGTCCAGCTCTTCTCTCTATTTCACCAACTTATCCTCTTGCCGGAAGGTTTTCAAGGCTACACTCCCACATTATATATTTTATGGGGAAAACCATATTTCTATGAACTGGTCAATCCCAATGTGCGGAAATTGTGAAGCAAAAGGAAAGAAGTGTCAGCGGAAGAAGAGTAATAGCACAGAACCCGAAATCGAATGCATTGATAAACCAGAAAAAGGTAATAAACCCTGCTTCTTCATCATTTTCGCCTTTCAAGCCCGTTCATATCTCCTACTATGATTTTAATAGACTTGTTTTAGGGATTATGCTTGTTATAGATCTACCATATGCAAAGGATATTTTATTTGGTATTTCTTATGTATGCTCTGTTTGTACCATATTTGGTATTATTTATTCACTACAAGCTAGCTACAACAATTAGGCTTGGCTAAAACAATTGAACCTCCATAAAGGATTGCAAAGCCTAAGGCTAAAATCCAAAAACACCAACAAAAATTAATGTTACCTCATGATCATCATACAATCTATTGTGATTTTATTAATTAAAAAAAAATATAAGCTAATGAGTTTATCATCTTTTACAGGTGCTCCGATAGATTATAAAATGGTCCTTACAGGTGATTTTCTATTCACCTATATATATTCATCTTTTTGTCACGATGAGGGTGACATTATGATTCTTAATTTGTTTCTTCTTTTTTCATTTGCTTACAAATAACCATTTTTCCTACTTGCAGAAGTAATCCTTGGTTTCCTTCACCTCTCGTTGGGAATATTTATAATCTTTATTGTCTATCGCTCCAATAAATTAAAAAGAGAGCATAAAATAAATATTCAAAGGTTTTTAGAAGATTATAAAGCTCTCAAGCCCTCAAGGTATTCTTATGCTGATATTAAGAAGATCACAAACAATTTCAAGGACAAATTAGGTCAAGGAGGTTACGGGACTGTTTATAAAGGAAGACTCTCAAATGAAGTTTTTGTTGCAGTAAAGATTCTTAATGATTTCAAAGGGAATGGGGAAGAGTTCATTAATGAAGTGAGAACAATGGGTACTATTCATCATGTTAATGTGGTTCGTTTGGTCGGGTTTTGTGCAGATGGATATAAACGAGCTTTAATTTGTGAATTCTTACCAAATGACTCATTAGAAAAGTTCATATTTTCAACATTTGGTAACAATCGTTCACTTGGTTGGTGTAAGCTTCATGATATTGCTATAGGCATAGCTAAAGGAATTGAGTATCTTCACCAAGGTTGTGATCAAAGAATCCTCCATTTTGATATCAAACCTCATAATATTTTGCTTGATCACAACTTTAATCCGAAGATCTCTGATTTTGGTTTGGCCAAATTATGTTCTAAGGAGCAAAGCACAGTATCTATGACAACAGCAAGGGGGACCATGGGCTATATTGCACCAGAAATGTTATCCAGAAATTTTGGGAGTGTGTCTTATAAGTCAAATGTTTATAGTTTTGGTATGTTATTGCTTGAAATGGTAGGAGGAAGGAAGAATATTGATTTTATGGTAGAAAACATTAGTCAAGCATACTTCCCGGAATGGCTCTATAATCATTTGGATCAAGAGCAAGAGGTACACATCCGAATTGAGGAAGAAAATGATACTAAAATAGCAAAGAAGCTAAGTATCATAGGACTTTGGTGTATTCAATGGTATCTATCAAATCGCCCTTCGATGAAGGTTGTGGTTAGAATGTTGGAAAGAGAAGAAGACAATTTAGTCATGCCTCCTAATCCTTTTGCATCTATGGGACAAACAAGCACAAGTGTTAAAAGACGCAAAACATCTGTCCAACCAGGGTTGACAGTCATATCAGAAATAGAATAAAAAATTGTCGATTATATGTGTGTAATTTAGGGAATAATCATGTTGTAATAAAGAATTGTAATGTAATCTTTTTATTTATTGCTACATTTGAAATTCATGTTTGTAAAATAGGGCACTTTTGAGGCTCAAATTTTGTTAAATTTGAAGAGTTGTGGTTGACACATCAATTTTTCCTTTCCTTGCACTAACTTAATTAGGCCTTCTAGGAAAAAAGATTTTGTAGTTGGATTTCAAAAAATAAAAACAGTGGAATACACTTGTTCTCCAAAGAGACTGGCTCTAAAGTTAGATAAGCATCATTCTTGGATGGAGCTTCAATATCAAGGTGGTTGAGGATCAAGGTCAGGAGGAGTTGAGAAAAAAGGGAAAATCTTGCAAACTATAGTTGTGCATGATGGAAAGGAGAAAATGAGACATGGAGGAATTTTCATAGCTAGGCTTGTTCCCATGTGATTTTCTACTTTGTGACTTGCAAAGATCTCCCAACATGCAAATTGAGATAGAAAAGGATATTACTACAACATTATTGGATTTATCTCACAACATATATAGATAATGAATTTCAAAATAAGGATATATAAATTAATTAATTTTTTGGTTTGTCTTGCTTCACTGACATAAAAGCCACCAAATTAAAAAGTTAAGCACTATTAGAGAAGTTTTTTAATCCACATCTCCAAATTCCAAAATTAGTTAATTGATTTTGATTACTAATGGGTCTTAAACCTTCTTGATGGAGCCTATAAAATTAGATCTTTCAAGTTGGTTTGCACTATGTATGATGATGGGGCCACTTTGGTGCTAGTCATTCCTAAGGTAGAGCCTCTTGCTCTGCACGAAAAGGATTGCAAGGAATTAAGCTCAATCTTTCCACAATTGTAATAATAGCTTCCTCTATATGAATGTTGGGAACATGTAAAGTGATCAAACTAATGTCAATCATATATATATATATATATATATATAATGTTTTGTAGTTAGTCAAGCATGGCAACATGTTTAATTAAAAACTTAGCTACTTCACTTTAACAAGACATGCCCACATGCTTGTGAAAGGAGGAAGTCCTTTCGAGTTGTTATCTGATTAGCATTTGAAATCAGTATTTTTCCATATATAAAAATGAGTTTTTGAATAACTTTTGAGTTCAAATCATTATATTTTAATTTAAATATATGCTAAACTCCAAATTGAAGACTAATGTTTACATCTAGTGAATAATGCAAGGAAAAAGAGGAATTTCAATATATAAGAATGGGTTTCAACACCACTTCGATACAAGGAAGTAGAGTTAATCGGGATATAATGAGTTTCAGGTGTTATTAAAATGAATTTTAATATCGGGTAATACACAAATTTAATACCAGGATATCATTTTGATACAAGAAATGCATTTTGATACCACTGTATAGGTATTGAAATCATTGATTGAAATTGCTTTAAGATCCAATAAGTTTAGGAGTTTATCGAAATGGATTTCGGTGCAATAACTAAATTTTGATACCATTTCAATACATTGAAGGTACCGAAATTTCCCTACAAAAGCATTCCAAAAATACAAAAATTTTGAAGGATTATCGAAATGAATTTTGATACCTTGTGATACCATTTTGATACATAGTGATACATTGAGATACAATTTCGATACAAGGAGCAAAACTTCGATACATGTACATGAAGATACAATCTGATGCATGTCGATATCAATCCAATACAATATTGGAAACATACCAAAGGTCCACAAGGTTTAGGCATTTGTTGAAATGCATTCCAGTACCTCTGTGGAGGTATTGAAATTTCCAATATGAGTTGCGATTTCCAAAATTTTACTCCAAGACTTCTCCATTTGACTCTTTTGCATATTTTTTTTTTATATTTTAAGAATTTTAATTATGTTGTCTTTTTTATATGGTTATTTAATTTCACTCACCTCCCTTGAGATTTGAGTTAAACACACCTAGGTACCATGAGTTTAAAACTTTATTAAGTATCTTCCTTATTTTAAATCAAATGGAAGGTAATTAAGAGAAAATAGTCGATGAAAAGGGAAAGAAAAGTACTTAACCAATGATAGCTATGTGTATTTAACCTAAACATTAGGAGAATGAAATTAACCCTTATTTTAAATTATATTCAAGGAATTAAACATTAATTAAAGAGTATGGTATATATCCTCTAATGAAGCTAATGAATGACCCTTTCAAATAATACGAATGAAGGTTAACTCTTACAAAAACATAGTCTTAGACAATGAAAATGCGAGATACATAGAAAGAAGGGTGAAAAAGGTATAAAACCAATTGAAAGTCGAAAACAATGTTAAATTTTTTTACATAAACTTATCCACTGTGCTTGATTTTTCTATAGCATTGGCGGTTATACTCAGTAGTAAAATATGAGGCTAACTGGGTACGTTAACTTGTCCATAATATTTGATTTTTCTATATCTAATGTTTTTTAGCTATTTAGTAGTCAAGCATGGTGAGCTATTTAATTACAAATTGAACTACTCCATTTTCACGAGACATGCATGGCCACATGATTGTGAAAGGAGGGTGTCCTTGTTGGTTGGTCCCAGTGGGGCCAATGAAGAAAGAAACTCATGTATGTATCATGTTTTAGGTGAGAGACTGCAACTTGGACCCATGAAAGATCATTTTTTGTTTGTAATTGTATATCTTTCTCTACGTGCCCATCTTTAAAGTAATTAAAATAATTTATTCAAGTGATTTTTAAAAAACTTTCTTTTTCTGAGTTTCAATTGGTATTCTATCATTGTGGAATTTGCTTTTACATTTCTAGTGAAACCTGACTTTGTATCTCTTGCATTTTCCAATTTAGAAAAAGATGTCTTTAATTAACTAATGTAAGGCTGTCCAAAATCTTATTTTGATTTTTATTAACTTCTTCATGAATCATATGATTAGTTTTTCTTATGAATTTTCTCTTAAGAATAAGGAAACAATGAGCTCTCTAGAGCATCTCATTACTTAGTAGGAAAATTAATGGTAAAAAAAAGGAAAATTGAAGTTGTAAGCCTTAATTTCTCAAATGAGATTTGTTTAATTTATCTTAAAACTAAATAAATTGTAGTTTGACTTAAGTTTAAATAGAACTTAATTTTATTAAATCTTTTATTATATTTTAAGACTTAAGTTAAAAGACACCTTAATTCAAAATTGAGCTTAAAAAGTAGTTTATTGTACAAACATCCCATTGATCATGAACCATCATTAGTTACAACATTTGCTAACTACACATTTGTAAATAATAATAGATAAGAATTTTTTTTCACTCTAATTATGAGATGATTGTGAAATTAACTTGTAAACATTGAATATTAGCCAAACTTGTTTTTGGCAAGTGAAATAAAAATTATTTGTCACCTTCTTGAAATATATATATTACCCACTTTTCCACTAAAATCCATATTTGAAAAGTTCATAGATCCTTCCCTTAGTCATAATTCTCAATGCAAAGAAGTCAAAAGTCTTCAAGGCAAGAAAAAATATCAATTTATTGCTAAGAAAATTCATTGGTAGGCCATTGTTTGAAATCGACACATGCATAATGGACCATATGATTCATGACAATGTAGTGGCCATATGATTCATGACAATGTAGTGGCCAATGTCAACAAAGTCAGCCTTATTAGAATTATTGAACGAATATGATGCTATCAATTTTTTACTAACAAAATTCATTGGTAGGCCATTGTTTGAAATTGACACATGCATAATGGACCATATGATTCATGACAATGTAGTGGCCATACGATTCATGACAATGTAGTGGCCAATGTCAACAAAGTCAACCTTATTAGAATTATTGAAGGAATATGATGCTTGAAAGGGATCAGCTAAGAATTTTGATCCATGTACAAGGGTTGTTGATGTAGTAATGGGCATTTATATTCTTCAAAATAATTGATTTACATTTTAGTTTTATTTGCAAATTGTAATAACCTTTTTATTTTTTATTATTTTTTGTTTACTTTATCTAATATATATGCTATGCTCTTAAGATCATATCAACTTTATTTTACGTTTGGTTGAAAAATAGATAAGATAAATGATTATTCATTTTATTTATCATATCCCTTTATATGAGATTTAATAATCTCACAAAAAACATGCAATATACATACCTTTTAGATAATAAATTTATTTCTCATATCCATTGCATTTCTTAAATATTAGTTTCTTTTAAAAAAATTTCATTTTAATCACTTTGAATAATAAAAAATAAAATCTAATTTTAAAAAATAAAATTTTTTATTCCAAAAAGAAGAAAAATAAAAGCATATTTATATTATAATACAAAATAAAATTATATATATATATATATATATATATATATATATATGTATATATGAAATACAAATTAATATTTTATCATAGTGTAAACCATCAATTAAATATGACCTTAATTTATATAATTTCATCACTCTATATTTGTTTAACATTCATAAGATGGTGATGCATGATATTTGGCTTTTTCTTACTACTTGAGGAAACAAGACAACCAAAAAAATTATTTGTCACCTTCTTGAAATATATCACCCACTTTTCCATGAAAATCCATAATTGAAAATTTCATATATTCTTCCTCTATCTCATGTATTACTGTAAAGAGTCAAAGTCTTCCAAGGCAAGGGCTAATATCCATTTATTGTTGAGAAATTCACTCGGTAGGCCATTGTTTGAAGTCAGCACATGTATAATGGACCATATGATATATGATTTATGACAATATAGTAGTCAAAGTCTTATTGGAGGGCTTTGATTTATGATAATATCGAATTTCACAATCTTATGAAGAAAAATGGAATCTACTTATATTTTGGATAGTAAATTTATTTCCCATATTCATTGTATCTCTAAAATATTTATTTTCAAAATATTTCATGTTAATCACTTTGAATAACAAAAAAAAAATAAAAAAAATAAAAAAATCTAATTTTAAAAGATAAAAAATCATGGGTTAAGCCTAGTGATCAGCCCATACACAACTAGGCTATTTCATTCGATTCCAAAATGCCTCTCAAAGGATCAACCCCAACAATAGGCTCATGGGTCAAGCCTAGTGGTAAGCCACAACTTAGGCCGGTCCATATCCATACACAACTTAGGCCGAGTTAGGATCATGGACTAGTTTTTGGGCTTGTCCCCTTAGAAGGCATTTTGGAACCCAATGAAACAATAACAATTTTTCAATTGCTTCTTGCTTTCTTACTTTTAGGTTTTGCCTTTCTTGAAAGGACTCCATTTGCAGACTAGATTTTCAGTTTTTAAAGACAGGGTCTCTAGAATTAATATGCAGTATTTGGTCCTTAAAGGCCCAGCAGACCCATGGGCTAGTTGGCAGGGCAAGGCTAGCTAGCTTGGATTTGGGCTAGCCCAGCACGTTTGAGGCCTAGCATCATCAGAGCTCAATTTGGCCGAGGAGGCAACTTTAGGGTCAACACAAACCTATCTGGGCTACCCCTAAACTAAGATTAAATGGTTAGGGAGAGCTCAAATGGGTCTATATATGCCATAACATGAGGAATATATCAATCATTGCTAGATTCTAGCATGCTATATTTTAAAGATTATCTCCAAGTCTTTTTATCTTTTTTCCTTTTTTCTTTGTTCTTACATCTCCCTAACGTGAAGCGTTTGAGACATGTTTTTTCATCTTAGCTCATGTGGTAAAGTGGTGAAGTGGGGTTGTTGCTTTAGTTAATCTTAGTATACGGTTGAACTTTGATGATAAACTTTAAATTAAATAAAATTTAATGTGTTGGAATCATGGATAAATCTAATATTTTTTAAAAATAATTTAAAACTCAAATACTAAATTCATTAATACTAGAAATTTATAGATTAAAATTGTTTCACAATTACTTTATTAATTCTTTTCTGCATACTATTATATTTTTATAAATTTTTCTATTAGAAAAATGAATTTCAAAAGTGATATATTATGAGTTATGACTTTACTATTTCTCCTATACAAACTACTATATATATATATTACTAGGTAAATAGATTATAAATTAAGTAAGACATAATTAATAATTTAAATATTTTAATGAATCTTTTGATTTTTAAGAATAACTTGAAATTTAAAAACCAGACCAATTAATTGCAAATTCAATCAAAATCTTATAGAATATTATATTCATAATTGAGTATTAAATGTGTACATATAATAAAAAAAAAAAACTTGGTTTATTTACATGTTAAAAAAAAGTTAAACTTTATTTGTTATTCATTTTAAATGAAATATTATTAATGATAATTATTTTAAAATTATGTTTATTTTTTTTAACAAATTTTTTTTTACAAAGATGTAAATATCCTTATGTTTCTAACATAAATTAAAATAGTATATTTCTTAATAAAAAAAATATAACTTATGATTTTATCAAAATATTACCATTTATATTCTACTAATAGCTATTCATTTTTAATTTATTTGTAATCACAAAATTATTTAAATTTTTAATAAGATTTTTTAATTAAATTTAATTAACATTATATAAATTAAATTTACAATGTTTCATAAAATCAAAACAAAAAATATAGATATATTTTGAAAAACAACTTATCCAAACAAGTATTTTTTTTTAAAATTTACGAACATGATTAATATCCTTATGCTTCTAACATATATTAAAATAATGTATTTTTTAATAAAAATATATAACTTATGATTTTATTATAATATTACTATTTATGTTCTACTATAAACTATTCATTTTTTTTAATTTATTTGTAATTACAAAACTATTTTCATTTTTAAAAAGATTTGAATTAAATTTAATTATTATTATATAAATTGAATTTATAATTTTTTTTATAAAATTAAAACAAAAAAAGTTAAAAACATCTAGTTTGTCTCCACAACATCTAGTTCGTGAAAACAAGCTCTAAAGTTCACCTGATCAATCAAAGCTTTCACTAGCATAACACAAGCTTCTCTTTCTATTTTTTGTTCATTTAAAACATCGAAAAGAATGAAGCAAGCATAAAGAGAATAGGGCTTTTACTAGAAAATTCAAAACTACTCTTAAGATGAGAGACACCTAAGCAGAAAGTTGATACAAACAATGCCAGCAATATCAAGACACCGAAACAGAAAGTTGAAACAAAAGGCTGCCAGAATTCTTCATTGAAACAAAGCACTACCATAAAATGCTTAATCAATATAATCTGTAAAGTTTGGACTTTGACAAAGTCCTCTATTTTAAGTGTGCTTAAGCTCTTCTGGAGCTTGAGTGCAACACTTCAGGTGCATTTTTAGTTGATCATAATACTTGAGTGCTTTCCCTAGGACAAAGGCATGATATTTTATTTCCTTAAATGTGGATATAATTTTATTTTCCAACATGCTTCTTTCTCATGAAATTATTTTCTTTAAGTTGATACCACTAGGACTGATATTATAATTAAATATAAGAAATATGTCCAACATGAATATAGTGATTATTTCATGTCGACCCATAGGCTGGCTCAGATTTAGCCTAGCCTAGCACGTTTGAGACCCAACATCAGAGCCCAATTGGGTTGAGGAAGCAATTCTAGGTCCAATGCAAAGCTATTTGGGCTATAGCATAAGGAATTATGGCTAGGACCCGGTGCGAGAGCTCAAATGGGTCCATATTTGCCATAGCATGAGGAATTATGCCATGGCTAGTGGTGAATATTACTTTTAAAGAGAGGCAAAAATGTGTCTCACCTTAATATAAACTAATACATGGTTACCATAATAAGCCTAACTAATATTCCTGAGTGCACTAATCCGTGTTTTTCCCCTCCTACTTTCTCTAGAGGGCTCAAACATCATTGGATCATCAAACATCATTTTTCCATATTTGGACCCGATTTGTGAAGAACTTGTTGAAGTTGCAGCTTGACCAGTCCACCTTTTGCTTCTCCTTGCACTTGGATGATGGTTAAACATGGGAAAATACAAGTTTGAATCACAAGTTCAAAATCAATTAAGCTAAATGTTCTATTAGCTAGGTTGTGTTTAGGGCATTGGGGCTCATTAGTGGAAGTTAAGATTCAAAACACCACTCTATAGTTCTTAATTGGTTGTTAAATGCTTTGATCAACTTTCTCCCAGTGTTTGATTTTTCTATAGCATTGAATATCATAGTTAGTATTAAATTATGAGGGTGAATGGGTACATCAACTCAACTTGCCCACAATGTTTGATTTTTCTATAGCATTAACTATTATAGTTAGCATTGAAGTATGAGGGTGACTAGGTGCATCAACTTGTCCACAATGTTTGATTTTTTTATAGCATTAACTATTATAGTTAGCATTGAAGTATGAGGGTGACTAGGTGCATCAACTTGTCCACAATGTTTGATTTTTCTATATATAATGTTCTGTAGCTAGTCAAGCACGAGGAGCTATCTAATTACTAGACATACCCACATGCTTATGAAAGGAGGAGGTCTTGCAAGTTCTTATCCTATTTAATAGGTGAAGAATTAGAATTACTGAAAATAATCGTCTTAAGTATGTGTGTATGTATTTTTTTATTATATTAAGTACATGTTTTAGACATTGTTACTAAATATTGGATTAAAATAGGAATTTCCTAAGTAATTAAAATGACTACTCTTGAACTTGAATTCCCTTCTTTCCCATTTTAGCAAAAAAAAAAAAAACTCCCTTTTATAGACGATAATTATTACAAATTGTTAAATTGTTGGAAGATGCATGTTTTAGGGTTTTGCTTTGATATTTTGTTGCTACTAAATAGATTGAACCAATTTAATAGTCTTTTATGCTCTCCACCTAAGACAATTATATGTTATTTAATGGGGATTTAGGGTGGAAATTTCATTTCAAAGCATGATGGAAGGTTTTTGTATTTTTTTTTCAAAGAACTGACATAACTAAAGTTGATCTCAAAAGAAAATCCAAAAATTTATTAAAATCAAATCTGAAATTTAAAGGGGGAAAAATAACAAAGAAAAAAAAAACTCATATTTGGTAAAAGTATATAATATAACCGTTACTTATGAATTTATGAACCTCCAAGCTAGTTAAATAGGTTTTATCTTTTATCTATACACCTTTCTCCACAGACTATTAGGTATCAATCAATTCTGTTAGTAGCATGTTGCCATCTCTACTTTAAGTCATATTTATGTCTGGACATCTATGGATAGACCTTCTACCAATGCAAAGCAAGTGGAGTAGCAAAATTTCTTAGTCATTGTATGACAAATCTTATCATCTTTTTTCAACTCTAATTATGACAATGAATGACATCTGACACTCAACCTCTCAAAAATTGACTAGTTCCTGTGGGGCCAATGAGGAAAGAAACTGATTCATGCACCATTTTACATAAGAGACTGCAACTTGGAACCATGAGAGATCATTTTTTTTTTTTGTTTGTAATTATATATCTTTCTTGATGCATCCACCTTCAAATTTTCAAATAATTCTCTTTTTGTGAGTTTCAATTGGAATTTTGTCTTTGTGGAATTTGCTACTACATTCCTAGTGAAACCTAAGTTGGCATCTCCTACATTGTCCAATTTGAAAGAGGATGTCTTTATTGACTAACGTAAGGCTCTCCAAAATCTGATTTTGATTTTATTTATTTCTTCATGAATCATATCATTAGTTCTTCTTATGAAATTTCTCTTAAGAATAAGGAAACTAGTAACTCTCTAAAGCACCTCATTTCTTAATAAGAAAATTATTGGTAAAAAGGGAAATTGATGTTGTAAGCCTCAATTTCTCAAATAAGATTTTTTTAAATTTATCTTAAAGCTAAATAAAATTTAATTTGACTTCGGTTTAAATAGAACTTTATTTTTTATGTTATTTTATTATATTTTAAGACTTAAGTTTAAAGATAAGAATGACCTTAAAACAAAAAACAAGCCTAAATAGAAGCATATTATATAAAGATCACATTGATCATGAACCATTGATTAAAACATTAGCTAACTACATATTAAAAAAGAATAACAGAAAAGAAAATGATTTTTTTCTTCACTCTAATTATGAGATGATTGTGAAATTTACATGTAATTAGGTGAATAATAGCATAACTTGTTCTTGGTAAGTGAAACATTAATGATTGTTGTGCATAGGTTATCAGTTTTAAAATTTCATTGAAATTGTTTACTTGGAAAGGGGGTGGTACCACAACTAAACATAACAAAACTATTTATTTAGAAGGGCGGAAGGAAAAACTTTATGGAGAGAAAACTAATCTATGAAAACAATCAATCGACATATTTGGATTTAGATTTTGCTTTAATTACTATCTTAACTAGTTAAAGGTTTGAGTGAAAGTTACCACTTATAATCACAAACAAATGATGTACTATATTTTCATCCACGTTGATTGTGAAACAGGATATATGATAACCATAAAATTATGAAAAATTTTATTTTACCAAAATATATTTTCTATTGTAAATTATTGAAAAATTAGTATATATATAATTAAAATAACAAGTAATTTTCTATTGTAAATTAGATTATAGAAAAAAAAATTGAACAAAAATTGAAATTTGTAAGTTTTTGTTTATATATTTTTATTATAAATATTTTTCTACTAAAAAAATAAAGTTTATAGTAGAAAGTCAAATATTATATGATAATTATTCTTACGATAGTTTAAAAAACGAAATGTAAATTCATGATTGAAAGCAATATTTTGCCACAAATAATTTTGAGGTAAAAAGTGGAGTTCATGGCACAAAGTTATATACTGCGCAAAAATGATTCTCACCATGTTTTTTACAATAAAAAGTAACTTCTTAGCGATATGTAATATTTTCAAAAGAATTTTGGGAAGTATCTTTTAGGAAGGTATCAACAAAGACACATTAACATTGTGGGATAATTAATGTATGTAACAAGAATATAAACAAAGGTAGAAAAGCTTGATTAATTCCTTTGGTAATTTCTTATTTCACATAGCAAGTAGGCATTGAAAATTTTTCCACAAAATTTATGAGGGAGGAATAATGTCCAAAATGTGTCAATCAAATAGACTAAACACTATTTATATATTTATATATATATATATATATATATATATATATATATATATATATATATATATATATATATATATATATATATACAAACACACACATATATTGTATTCCATAAGAAAATGGGTGCCATTGTTTTTAAAAGAATTATTGAGAAGGACCTTTTGGGAAGGTGTCAATATAGAAACATTAAAAATTGTGGGATAGTTGATGTATCTTACAAGGATTGAAAGGATGGTGGAAAAGCTTGACTGATGGTTAGATGGTTTCTTATTTTCCATGGAAAAACTGGCTTTGAAATTTCCCCACAAAATTTATGAGGGACGAATAATGTCCAAAATCTGCTAATCAAATGGACTAAACATGGTGGAGATAACCAATATATATATATATATATAATATATATATATATATATATATATATATATATATATATATAATCATTTTCAAAAGGATTATTAAGAAGGACCCAACAAATTCTACGATACCAACAAATTCGTATAGATCAAGCTTGACTAATTCTATAATGGTTTTTCTTTTCCATGAAAAGTGGGAGTTATTGTTTTAAAAACAATTAATGGGAAGGCCATAAAAAATATCAAACATATAGATGACAATTTTAAAGTATAGTTAAGGAACAAAGAGATTTACTAATTTATTTTATTATGTTCTTCAATTGTACTATGCATAAAAGAATAAATACATGCAAAAATATATATATAGAACACTAATTTTACTATTTTTCTACTTTTATTTTTTTCATGGTATCAAAGCCATTTGACTCATACCCTCTATAATTTCTTAACAACATATTTAAGTTCCTTTTCTTCCACTCTCTCCTTTTCAATTAATGGTATTTCTCATCCCATTTTTATTGAGTTAGATATGAAGGATAAGGTTTCCTAGAAGCATTCATGTATCCAAATACATTTCTTGACATGATATAATATGATGCTTAGGCAAACCACATCATATGTCTTTCTTGATGCTTAAAAAGCGTCATTGTTTCCTTTTTCCTTATAGTAGTTTCTACAAGTTCTTCGTAGATGTGACTTACTAGCTATTGTTTATGAATTGAAACATGCCCATCTAAGCTCATCCAAGACTATAATATATCTTATCTATACACCTTTCTCCATGGAATATTAGGTACCAATCAATTCTATTGGCATCATGTTTCCGTCTCTACTTCAAGTCATATTTATGCCTGGACATCTGTGGATGGACCTTATACCAATGCAAAGCAAGTGGAGTAGAAAAATTTCTTAGCCATTTCATTACGAATCTTATCATCTTTTTTGGATTCTAGTTATGACAATGAATAGCATTTGACACTCAGCCTCTCAAACTTGACAAGTCCCTGTGGGACCAATGAGGAAAGAAATTGATTCAAGCATTATTTTATAGTGGGGGACTACAACTTGGAACCATGAGAGATCATTTTTTGTTTGTAGTTGTAGATCTTTCTCTATGCACTCACCTTCAAACTTTCAAATAATTCTCCTTTTGTGAGTTTAGATTGTTACTACTACATTTCTAGTGAAACCTAACTTGTTATCCCCTGCATTTTTCTAATTTGAAAAAAGTATGCCTTTATTGACTAATGTAAGGCTCTCCAAAATCTGATTTTGATTTTGTTTATTTCTTTATGAATCATATCATCAATTTTTCTTATGAATTTTCTCTTAAGAATAAGGAAATTAGTAACTCTCTAAAAGTACCTCATTTCTTAATAAGAAAATTACTGGTAAAAAAGGACATCAACTTGCCCACAGTGTTTGATTTTTCTATAGTATTGACTATCTTAGTCAGTATTGAAGTATGGGGGTGACTGGGTACATCAACTTGCCCATGATGTTTGATTTTTCCATATAGCTAGCCAAGCATGGTGAGCTATTTAATTATAAGACATACCCACATGCTTGTGTGAAAGAAAGGAGGTCATTGCAAGTTGTCATCCTATTTAATGGGTGAAGTATTAGAATTATTGAAAATAATGGTCTTAATTATGCGTCTATGTAACTTTTTATTATATTAAATACATGATTTAGACACTGTTACTAAATATTGGATTAAAACATGAATTTCCTAAGTAATTAAAATGACTACTCATTAACTTGAATTCCATTCTTTCTCATTTTAGCAAAATAAATAAATAAAATCCCTTTTATAGATGATAATTGCTGCAAATTGTTAAATTGTTGGAGGAGGCATATTATAGGGTTTTGCTTTAATATTTTGGTCCTACTAAATAGATTGAACCAATTTAGTAGGCTTTTACACTCTCCACATAAGACAATTATATGTTATTTAATGGGGATTGAGGATGGAAATTTCACTTCAAGGCATGATGAAAGTTTTTTTTTCTTCAAAGAACTGACACAACTAAAGTTGATCTCAAATGCAAATCCATATATATGTGTGAATAGAAAATCACCAGTAATTGTTAGTTTTTCTTTTATGCACCTGTAAGAGATAAAATAAACTTAGTAGCTGGCTATGCTTTTGAAATTAATAAATCATAATCTATCACGTGATGATGCCATACAGATTAATTTTAGGCAGTGTTCTTGGACTGAAGCCTATGACTTTGTGTTCATTCCCATGGTTCCGACAGGGCTTTTTTTTTTTTTTTTGCAGTCTTTGATGTTTCCATATCAAGATACGAATAGATAAAATGAAATTATGTCAAATTTTCCGTTTCCATATCAGGGTGCAAAGGAATATGGCATGGGCTAATATTGTGTAGCACGTACCTTTTTCTGGCTTCTTTATGCACTCAATTTCAGATTACATGCCATTACTCATCTTCAGCCTGCATTTCTCACCTTCTGCTTCACAATTTCCACACACAGGTTTTGACCAATTCATGGAAAATCTAGATTCCCCATATTCTATATTTAATGGGAGTGAAGCTTCGGAAATCTAACAAGCAAAATATATTCATAAATAAATTAAAATAGACATTGCTCATAGATACGTACTGAAATACAATGTATGGTATTATCGGCATAATTCATGTAGTATTATGGTCCTATCACATCTAGCACATTTCACATTTCTAAAGACAAAAGAAATAGAGTCCTATAAATATAAGGACCAACTTACTTTTAGTGTCAAGAAAATTGACTCGATGGTTTTATTTGAAAAGTCATATTCAATAAATAAAGCATCAAAATTGACCACATGTACAATGGTCCACAGAAATTATTGAACGGTGTGAGTTGTAGGAGACCATTTTAAAATTTTGAATATTTATTTGCTCTTACAATTTTATGCTCATAATGAATTATAGTAATAGACATATATCAAGGAAAGGTTTGAGCTCTCAAATTGTTACTTCTTTGTTAATTCTCTCTCTATTAAAATGCAACTTTTGATTTGAGAGCCTGATTTAAAGTGCGAAGGGTAAGATCAAAGTCCTAATTAAATTTCAACAAGGCGTAGAAGTCTATGAATGGAGAAATCAAAGTGTCCATTAATTTGAAGAACCATATATGGAATGATGCAATCCAATGTCCAAGAATGTAATTGTAACCTTTAGAGGGCCCAAGGACACTTCTCTAACAAAAGCTATACGGAATTACTTACCAAAGAAATGTTGTAATTGGCACTATTGATCCTTGAAAGCCTAGATTACTACTAGAAACAAGTTATAACAAAATAACTTAGTCGAACATCTACAACCCCAATAATTATTTTTGTAGAATACTTGAAAAAAAAATAGAACTTCAAAGGAAATGGAGGATTTTCTTTGATAATTTTAAGGGCAAGCAAGAACACTATTCAAATATCTAAAATGATATTTTATTACTTGTACACAACCTTACTTACAAGGAACCAAACTATTGTTTGAAGAAGAAACTCTATTTTATTACATACACTGATCTCATAGAAACCTTACACATAAGACACAATCACACATTATTATTGGATTACAAAATAAGCAATTAGATGGAGTAGGACTACCTTCCATTTAAGCTTATTGTACCCATGGAATTAGATGATGAAATTGGTAACTCTACCATGGATTGCTCATGATTCTCGATAGACCATAGAGTTGGCTTAGGAGGCATTTTCAATAGTTCAATCTCTCCTTCAAGCATCTCCAATGTTTTGCTCATTGAAGGACGATCCACAGGCTTCATTTGTACACACCATAGCGCAACTATCACCATTTTCTTACATACTTTTTTCATCCTCAGTGGCATCTCCCATTTCCATGTCCTCTCCTTGATCATATCTATCATAAATCCATGATGGGAAATATATTTGACTTGAATGCTCTGCAAATGCATTCACATTCTTCCTTTTCCCCACCATTTCCAATAACAACATTCCAAAACTATAAACATCAGCCTTAAATGATACACCTCCAATGTTTTTGTAGAACAATTCAGGAGCAATGTAGCCCAAGGTTCCTCTAGCAGCAGTGACTGATACAATACTTTCATCTGTTGAGTATAATTTTGCAAGACCGAAATCTGAAACTTTTGGAGTGAAGTCTTCATCAAGAAGAATGTTGTGTGGCTTGATATCAAAATGAAGAATTTGCATATCACACCCTTGATGTAAGTATTCGATCCCACGTCCTACTCCAAGTGCAATCTTGTATAATCTTTCCCAACTCAAAGGAATGTTGTTTCCTTGATCAAGAAAAACAAACTTATCAAGAGATCCATTGGGCATGTAGTCATATATAAGGGCCCATTTTGATCTCTGTATGCAAAATCCAACAAGTCTCACCACATTAACATGATGAATTCTTCCAATTGTAGCAACTTCATTGATAAAATCTTGCCCATTAGCCTTTGACATAACCAACATTTTTACAGCTACGATGCGGCCACTTCGGAGTTTTCCTTTGTACACAAAGCCAAAACCTCCTTGACCCAATTTATGCTTAAAATTATAAGTCATCTTCTTTATGTCTGAATATGTGTATTTGATTGGTCGAAGATTTTGGTAGTTATGTAGGAATTCTTCAATATCATCATCTAATGATAAGTGTCTCCGTCGAAACTTGTAAATTAAATAGGCAAAGAGGCACAAAATACCAATCACAGCTCGTCCAATGATGATCATGACTACATATAAATCACATGTTAAAGATATGAAAAACGTCAGAGGAAGATTTATAATCATCTAACCACATTCAATCATCAAATGCAACAAATAAAATTAGTTTTGAAAAGGTCATTTCACCTATATCTTAGGTTTTGGATTTCCACTCAAACATAGTCATGTGACTCTTTTTCTTTTGGGTGACAGCATGATATACATAAAGGATGGAATAATCAATTGAGAAAATTTGTTTTGTTGTACAAAATTAAGGAATGAAATTAGATGCCAAATTCCAACTCTATTCTTCAATTTCCTTGTACTCTAACAAATCTAGGAATAATTTGAAATCAAATACATCACAAATTTTTTTAAAAATAATAATAATTTTATTTGAAAGAAAATTTCTGAATTTCACAAATTGGAATTTCAATTTATGATTCATTTTGTACAACCAAATGCATTGCCAAACTTGATTGTCGGCTTTTATCTTGAATGAAAGGATTCCAAAAGTGCCAGGCAAAAAGAGGTATAAGACGTGTGCAATTATATACTTATTGAGATCTGGAAGTCTTACCCATGAGTTGAAATATCAAGACTGTCCCAGCTGCAAATATGAGAGGAACAAAAATTATTAAGTTCAAGAAAAGAAAGATTCATACATATGATAGATTTAAAATGAGCAAGAAACAAATACAAGAGAAATATTATTACTGCTATTGGTTTTGATTAAAAATTAGGAAGAGATGGATAGGATAGAAGAGAAAGGGTAATATTAATAATAATCATCATCATCATAGTTATTATTAGTTAAGTGGACGAAAAATCCAATCATTTATTATACTATTGATTAATTTAAATATATTTTCTTTATTCGGCTATGACCTCAGTCTCAAATGACTATTGTGGGATTGAATGTGTAATTTAGAATAACAGTTTTTTATTTTATTCATTTATCGTGAACTCCAAAAATAAATTATCATTTCATTTTATCATCAAATTAATAATTTTTTATTATTATTATAAAGAACTTCTCAAAGCCTTACCAGCTAAAGTTGTTCCGCCTCCATACGAAAGATCTCCGAAGTCTGCAGGTTGAAATTCAGTAAATATGGTCAATGGTAAAAGTAGAAGAAGCTTTTGCATTTTGCTCTATGTGACTGCCAACTAGACAATGATATTAAGCAGCCCACAGGTACCATGTTGAAATTAATGGAATGAAAATAAAAAAAAATAAAAAAAAAATCTCTTTCTTTCTTCTACAACAAATGGAACTAATAAGCCTTACATTCGATAAAACGGTCCACACCTAATAGAGTTCCTGTTAACAGAAAAACAACATAAATTGAATTTAACATGAGAAAGATAATAGAAGTAAAAATGAACATGAAAGATAATAAAAGTAAACTCCCAAAGTCTCACTGATTATATATAGCAGATAGAGAAAGATCCGAGCTGCAAGATCAAACCAATTAAGCAAATATTATTAGTTATAAAATGTTGAAGCAAAATAAATACATGAATGGATAAAAATAAACATTGCTCATACGTTTGGTGCACTGTACGGTATAATTGCTATAATTCCGCTTGCAGTCTAGCCCTTTCACCTCGCATTTGCTTTTGCAGCGGAAGCTCAAAAATGAAATATCAAGCCCCAGAAGCAGCACTTCTTGCAAATCTGACATTGAAAGATTGTCGTGCTTCAAGAATCGAGTAGCAATAGTCCTGAGGATGGTGCATGAATACTTAATCTCTCCCACCTCCATGTATAAATCTCCGACTAGTGCATAAACATATGCTTGTGAGGAAGATGAAGTCACATTGCTTCTGTTGCAAGGAGTGATAGGAATATAGTTGCCATCACTTATTGGCTGCTCGCAGTTCATCAAAACCGTTGTATTGGTCACTCCCGGTACCCAATAATAATTTGAATCAAAGCTGTAATATGACAAGGAATAGAGAGGAGTTGAGAAACAGTTGCCCTTTTCGACCCCAGGATCCACTACCCGAATGGTATAGTGATCGTAGTTGATATCAGCAACATAGTATTTCCCAAGGGTGAGGTTGACCATAGTACGATTGTTTTCGCAGACCAATTCATAGTCAGGATCACCACACCCAGATGGATCACCTTTCAATCGGAAAGGGTCGCTGATGTTTTGAATCTCTCCACAAGAAGAGGGTCTGCAAGTCTGGTTTCCATTAGCAGCACAAATTGCAAGCAAGAAAGTGTGGAAGAGCGCTAACGCCACAAGTTTTGCTTCTCTAAACATCATAACATTTGAGAGAGATACGGAGTTGGAATTCTTCAGTTTTATGTTTAATTTAAGAGAGAGATCAAATTATCCCCCAACAGGCTTGCGGTCCCAATTTTCCTGCAACGTGAAAAGAGTGTGAAATGAGACTTATTGACTGTTATAGTCAACTACTTTGATTTTTCTATGTATGGATAACTTCACATTGAAGAAACGCATACCCACCCTCTGTTCATGATCAGGTTCAATCATTAGAGGCTTCTGAATTAGCATAATGAAAATGAAAATCAAGAATCACTATATTTGAAATTAATTTTCTTTTTATTTTTAAAAAAAGGATCTTACTACTGAATTAGCAACTTTCCTCGACATGGGCCATAATGTATACCAAATTAACCTTGTACAAATAATGAATTATGTACGGTATCATGCTAAGTTATCATTTTTCCAATAATTTAAACTTCTATATGTTTTATATAGTTTTTTATTATTTGTATTTTAAGTTTTATTTCTTCTAATCAAATGCCTACTTTAAATCAAAATTTGATTTTTAAAAAACATACAAAATAAATTAAGGAGGACGGTCCATTTAGATTTAAATTATAATAAATGAAGTATTATTAAATTTTAGAGTACGTAATGTGACTTGCATAAAAATGTTTATGTGTATAAATTAAATGGAATACTTACATTTTGAAAGAGACAAAATAAACATATACATGTGATACAGGGTGAAAGGACATTGTTATAAAGTGAAAATCTATTAGTAAAATGTACCACCGCAGTAATCCTCCTTCCTACAATTCTTCTCTATAAATTTTCAGGCTAATCTCCTCGCGATATTTGTATCTCCCTTTCCACTTTCTTTCCTATCCCAGAGACTTCTGTCCTTGGCAAAAATCACAAATTCCTTCCATAAAAATGGATCGATATCTCTGTTTGTTTTTGTTCTTGTTTCTGACCTTGTTTGTGGAGATGAGAGGGGGCCGAGATGAGTGCATGACATCGAATGGTTGTGGCGACCAGGGTCCACTCATCCAGTTCCCTTTCCGTCTAAAACACCAGCCACACCACTGTGGATATCCGGGATTTGAGTTATCTTGCACTGAGAATAATCAGACCATGCTAGACCTGCCAGTTTCGGTAAAGCTCTTGGTGAAGAAAATAGTTTACAAATCCCGGGAAATCATTGTCCAGGACCCGGATAATTGCCTTGCGAGACAGCTTCGAAACCTCAATTTAGTTGCCTCCCCCTTCCACTTCAAATTTGAACGGGACATCACCTTCTTCATTAATTGTTCCCCATATGTAACTCTAGAACGCATCCCTTGCCTTTCTAACCCTGGTAACCCAGTTTATGCTGTTTATTCCTCCAGCTCTGTCCAAGATACGGATCTATCCTCTTGCCGCAGGCTTTACAACGCTTCAGTTCCAATTGATAGGGGTTATATATTAAAAGGAAGTGCATTTTCTTTGAAGTGGTCGAAATCAATATGTGGAAGCTGCCCAGAAGGAGGAAAAATATGCAGACTGAAGAAGAGTAATAGCAGGGAACCAGAAACTGAATGTATTACAGGTAAAGAGACTCTGCATCTTAATTCCCCATTCATCTTCTTTTCATCTTTCATGCTCACCTCATATCCTCTACTACGATTTAATATACAAATGCTCCATTTTGGAATTAAAAAAACCTTTGTAAAGGATATGAGCTGATAAATTCTGCTGATTGAATTTGCGTTTTATTGGGATTTTGAAAATCAGAAAAAAAAAAAGAAAAGAAAAAAAAGAGAGAATAATTTGATTACAAGGGATAAAATAATCTCTAAATCTGAAAAAATAATTTGAAATAATTAGTGAAAATAATTTTTTACATTTTAAAACTCTTGTTAGATGAATTTTTGGGTAAAGTAATATATTGTTTTTCTTACATTTCACCTCAAAACATTGAGCTAAACTAACGGATTCAAACTAAGGCCCTTTTCTTTTCTTTCTTCAATTTTTTAGCGGTCAATAAAATTAAGGGAAATAATTAAACAAAGAGTTAAATGTTTATTTTGGATTTAATTTTTTGAAAAATTAAAGAAATAAAAGAAAAATGTTAAAGTCCTTTTATAATGCATTCTTTCCTACCTACTTACAATTAATATTTTTCTTTATTTTCTTCTTATTTTTCCAAGGATGTGAACCTAAAAATACAAAGTAATACAATTGATATTCAAGTATTCCTTTTGGATCACGAAATATTTAATAACAAAAAATTACTAAGATTGTTGAATATTGTTGATTTTCTTAAATTTTTTTTCATATCCAAGTGGACCATACTAACCCTTAATTTTCCAGGTAATTCATCTTTATTTCAACTCTCAATAATTACAATTGTGTAAAAAACTCCATAAACATCATTTTTCTAGTTTTAATGGTTATCCACATAGATGACTTTTCCCTTATACCTAACATGAGAAGTTCGATGTTAATGGTCAATCGAATCGCCAAGTGTCATCGTACCTACCAATTGGATCACTGTATATAATGGTATAGAATAAGGATATAGATTTCTTCACATTCCTTTTACATAGAGTTTCATTTTTATTTTTATTTTTATTTTTGTCATAAAATTGGATGAATTTGTGTTTAGGGAGTCATGAAGACAATACGGTATTATGAAACATAAAACTATGATACATAATAGGGATTAGAAGGGTATGTTTTAATTTCCACTACAAGTTAGGATAGAGTTAGTAGCAGAATTGGTACTACCTCAAAAATGAACCATAGAATACAAGAAAGGGACCCAAAAAGATAAGGTTGAAGCCTAGAATAAAATTAATTAGATTAAAATCATATCACATGAACATGTAATTTAGCATGTTTTTATTAATTCCAAGAGCATAACAAGCTAATTACTTTTTTTTTTCTTAATTTTTTATAGGTGTATCGAAGAAAATAATTGTGACAGGTAATATTCTATTTATACATATTTTATTATAGAGATAAAGATTCTTAACTTGGTTATTTTAACTATTTATTTAAATAAAAAGTTTAAGTTTTCTTCTTTTTATTTATGCAGGTGCAATCTTTGGTTTCTTTCTTCTCATGTTAGTAATTGTTGTGCCTTATCGTGTCTATAGCTCAAATAAAGTAGAAAGAGATAATAGAGTAAAGGTTAAAAAGTTTCTAGAAGACTATGAAGCTCTCAAGCCCTCAAGATACTCCTATGCTGATATTAAAAGGATTACGAGTCAATTCAAAGATAAATTAGGGGAAGGAGGATATGGAACCGTGTACAAAGGAAAGCTTTCAGATGAAGTTTTTGTTGCAGTAAAAATCCTTAACAATTCTCAAGGAAATGGGGAAGAGTTCATTAATGAAGTAGCAACAATGGGTACAATCCACCATGTTAATATAGTTCGTTTAGTTGGATTTTGTGCTGATAGATTTAAACGAGCTCTAATTTATGAGTACTTACCAAATGAGTCATTGGAGAAGTTCATATTTTCAAAAGTTGTCAAGAACTATTCACTTAGTTGGAAGAAACTTCAAGAAATTGCTATAGGTATAGCAAAAGGAATTGAGTATCTTCATCAAGGTTGTGATCAAAGAATCCTTCATTTTGATATCAAACCTCATAATATTTTACTTGACCACAACTTTAATCCAAAGATTTCTGACTTTGGTTTAGCCAAATTGTGCTCCAAGGAACAAAGTGCAGTCTCTATGACAATTGTAAGGGGAACAATGGGCTATATCGCTCCAGAAGTGTTATCTAGGAATTTTGGGAATGTGTCTTATAAGTCAGATGTTTATAGTTATGGAATGTTGTTACTTGAAATGGTTGGAGGAAGGAAGAACATTGATGTCAGTGTGGAGAGTACTAGCCAAGTATATTTCCCAAAATGGATTTATAATCATTTGGATATAGGGAAAGAATTGCATATTCGAATTGAAGAAGAAGGAGATGTTGAGATTGCAAAGAAATTAGCAATTGTGGGACTTTCATGTATTCAGTGGTGTCCAGTGGATCGTCCTTCCATGAAAATTGTGGTTCAAATGTTGGAAGGAGAAGGAGACAAGTTAACCATGCCTCCTAACCCTTTTGCTTCAACAGTTCCAACAAACTTGAGCAAGCCAGGTAGAGTTTTTCAACAAGAGTTGGCAATAATTTCAGAACTAGAGTAAAAATAATTGTCTATATGTTCAACTTATTATGAATGTATAGTTTAATAAAAATTCATATTGTAGTTGTTCATCATCATAGCATCTTTATTAATAGTTCTGTTAATTGAACAAATGATTGTATAAAATGATTATACCAGTGGCTCAATTGATGTTAGATTCCAGAAGTTCTTGTTCCCATGTAATGTATTTCTTGTGCATTATATTTTAATGAATATGTCCAAGAATATTCTTGCAACCCAATTTATAGTTAAACTACACACGACTCTATAGATCACCTTTCAATCAAGTAAGAGTAACTAATGTCCATCACATTCAAGATAGAAACTATTGCATGACATAGTAATAGAATTAGATCTAGGAAACTTGAAAATAAGAGTCCCATCCACTACACCCATATAGAGTTTCTTTTGTTTCTTTTTTCTTATTTTTTTTTTCTTTTTTGCCTTTACCACTTTTTTATTGGACTGAGAAGTAAGCCTAATTAGTTATGTAATGACTAAATTATACTGAATGGTGATGGCTCGTTGGAGAACTTTGCATTGAATAAAATGGAGATCGATTTCGATGTGTTTATTCCTTGCATGAAACACTGGATTTGCTGCTAGCTAAGTAGCACTTTGGTTATGACACCATATCAATGGTGAAGATAGGGCAGGTATCCTAACAATAAAGGAGTTAGAGAGTCAGGTGAATGCTTGATCTTGAACTTTATCAATACAAATTACCAATGGAGACCATGAAAAATATTAGATTGTGGGAGAAATGAACCATATGATATGTGACCATGTAGTAATCATTGAGAAAGGAAAAAAACATGGACTCAATAGATTATGTAATAATAATAATAATAATAATAATAATAATAGACTCAAACTCTCTCAATATATGGTATTGTGGACCCCGCATTTCGGCTCATGCACTTCCACTCTATGGCGAGCTTGATTTTTAATTTGAAAAAATGATTTATTTGTTAAAAAATGACTTGGAGTCGCCACTTATTTTTGTTTTATTTTTAAAGGGTAAACAAAATAAGAAAGAAAACCCTAAGTGTGACTCCTTATTTTGGAAAAGATAGTCTGTGAAAAACCAAATCGAGCTCGGGGGTCAGGTTACTTATCAGGAAGGTACGGTAAAGACCGTAGTACCCCTCTAAGCCCCTAAAGTCGGGTCTCTACTAATAAAATACAGCAATCATGGCAATTGGTAAGGAAAACGATGGATACCCGGAACAAACATGCACATGTGAGAATCAAAACGCTCAATAAAGAATGGCCAGAGTGAGAGCAGGTGCATACCTTAGCAATGAGCCACCATGCGCTATCAAGAAATGAGGTTAGTGTACAATAAATGAACATAAAACATGACTCACATGCCACTAAACCAGATACGAAATCATCAATGGCACACATGGCACTTCACTCAACTTTATTTTTAAAGGAATCATCACCCATGTTGGGCCCCCACCAAAACCCATTTATTTTTGCATGAATTAATTCCAAAAATTCCATTATTCGAAATTACGAGATTAAATTCATGCTTATTTTAAAACATTTTTAAAAATCAAAGAAGATCTGAAAGTGGCTTGCCATAAAGAAAATGACAGCCAAATTTTATTGAAAAATGGGTTTTTGGAACCTAAGAAAAATGTTAAGGATGAAAAAAAAAATGGAGATTTGAAATTAATTAAAAACCAAAATTGAAGAATTTATTCACAAAATGGGGTTTAGGAAAATTATTTTCAAAATAAAAAATGATGAAACGAGATATGGCACGTGGCATAAAGGTGGCCATGCAACTGGACCCACAAATGTGTGGGCCCAGGGATGTCACTGGAGTTTCTCTGTTGGCGCGCCATTCTTGGGCAATTGTATCATAATACCAACCAGGGTATTGAGTGTAGAGAATTCCAGTAAATCAGTAATTGATTTACGGAATCCTCATTTATGGGCTGTAGAGAATTCCAATAAATCAGTTATTGATTTATAGAATCCTCCTTGATTGTAGGAGATATAGTTTAGGAGATACGATTTCCATTTGTACTTATCTTTCCTATTTTATTTGTATATTCAAACTCACTCTGTTTTGTATATGTCTATATAAATGGAAATCCTCAACCCCACAGAGTGTGGTGGTTTTACAAATATTCTTATAGTATCAGAGCCTTTTTTGGATTAACCTCCTCGATCCCCTCATGGCCGATTCTTCCTTCTCTTTCAACACCATGATCCACATGGTTACTATTAAACTCTCCTCCACAAATTATCTTCTCTAGAGAAATCAACTTCTCCCTTTTCTTCAATGTCAGAATCTCCTTAGCCATGTCAATGGTTCCATTGCAGCGCCTCCAATCACTATCGCCTCTGATTCTTCTTCTTCTCAACCAAATCCTAAATATGTGGAATGGCACCTTCAAGATCACTACCTTATCAGTCTCCTCTTCTCTTCGTTGACTAAAGAAGCCATGGTCGAAGTCCTTGGTCTTACCACTACTCATGATGTTTGGCTTACATTGGAAAATTCTTTCAACCATATTTCCAAGACTCGTGAGCTTCGCATTAAAGATGACTTGCAACTCATCAAGTGTGGCACCCGAAGTGTCACTGAATACTCTTGTTCATTTAAGGCTTTATGTGATCAACTCACTGCAATTGGCCACTCAGTTGATGATACCGACAAAATTCACTAGTATCTCAGAGGATTGGGCACTGACTTTGCTAATTTTTCTACTGCCCAGATGTCTCTCACCCCATTAACAACTTTCAAAGACTTGGTTCCCAAAGCCGAAAGCTTTGAGATCTTCCAAAAGTCACTTGGGTCCTCTTCTCTTATTTCCTCTACTGCTTTTACTGCCACCAAAGGTCCCTTTTCTCCATCTCGGGGTGGTAGCAACTCCAAGTCCCGTCGTTCTCGCGGTAGCTACAATGGAGGCCATGGTCATGGACGTGGTAAACGGGGCTCCTATACCCCTCGATGTCAAATCTGCAAGATTGAAAGCCACACTATTGATCGTTGTTGAAGCCGTTATGAACGGAATAAACCTACAACACAGCTTGCTAAAGCTTTCAACACATTCTATTCTCTCTCAAATGGTTCGGAGTCTGATTGGTTCACTGATACCGGTGCTTCCGCTCACATGACACCTGACCCTTCTCAGTTGGACAAGGTTGAGCCCTATCATGGTAAGGACTGCGTAATAGTGGGAAATGGTGCTTCTCTTCCTATTACTCACACTGGCACGCTCTCTCCCTCTTCCAATTTTAAACTTTTGGATGTTCTTGTTGTCCCTCGTCTTACCAAAAACTTGTTGTCTATAAGCAAACTGACCTCTAATTTTCCTCTCCCTGTCACTTTTTCTCATGATAATTTTGTTGTATAGAATCGAGTAACAGGACTGGCGGTGGCAACCGGTAAACGAGAGGGTGGTCTTTATGTGCTGGAACGTGGCAACTCTGCATTTGTTTCTGTCTTTCAAAATAAAAATTTACATGCTTCCTTTGAATTATGGCATGCTCGCCTTGGTCATGTAAATTGCTCTATTTTATCTCTCTTGAATAAAAAAGGACAATTATTTCTTACTTTTTTGTTGCTTAATCCATTTCTTTGCTCTACTTGTCAACTCGCTAAGAGTCATCGCTTGCCTTTTTCCCCAAAATAATACTCGATCTAATGTTACTTTAGGCCTCATTCATTGCGATATTTGGGGTCCCACTCCCATCAAATCTAATTTGGGATTTACCTATTATGTATTATTTATCGATGACTACTCTCGATTTACTTGGCTTTATCCTATGAAATTAAAATCTGATTTTTTTTATATTTTCCTCCAATTTCAAAAATTGGTTGAAAATCAACACTCCACCAAAATCAAGATTTTTCAAAGCAAGGGTGGCGCTGAATTTACAAGCAATTGGTTTCAATCTCATCTTCGACAATTTGGCATCCACCACCAAATGTCTTGTCCGTACACTCCTTCCCAAAATGGTAGAGCTGAACGCAAACATCGTCATGTGACGGAAACGGGTCTTGCTCTCCTCTTTCACTCCCACGTTCCTCCTCGACATTGGGTTGATGCTTTCAGCACAGCCACCTACATTATCAACCGGTTGCCTATGCATGTTCTTGGTGGTCTTTCACCTTTTGAAGTTTTATCTGGTAAGCCTCCTAATTATGCAAATTTTCATCCATTTGGCTACCGAATTTATCCATGTTTACGTGATTACGTACCTCACAAATTTTCTCCCCATAGCTTACCGTGTATTTTTCTTGGTTATAGTTCCTCACATAAAGGCTTCCGTTGTTTTGACACTACAACCTCTCGCACATATATTACACGACATGCTCGATTTGATGAGAATTTTTTCCCGTTTTCCAATACTTCCAGTCCTGCTTCTATTTCTGCTATTGGTTTTTCAAATTTTTACAAGCCCTGCTCCCTTGAACCACCTTCTAGCACATCATCTCCTACTATTACGCAGGTCTCTACTATCTCTCCTTGTCATTTTTGTGCAGATGACTCTGCTGTTGAGCCCTTGCAGGTTTCTTCTTCTGCTACCGAGTCCACGTCTCCTTCAATTGCAGTCTTGCCTACCCTTGTATCTGCTACGGACTTGGATCCTTCTGCAGTTCCCATGGACCAGATTCATGCCACTACTTCATCAACTCCCTCATCCCATGATTACTCGTGCCAAATCTAGAATTTTCAAGACACAGCATCCTGCTCATCTCAACTTTGTGCAGTCTACTCCATTGATTCATGCACTGCTTGCCATCTCTGAGCCTAAGAGATTCAAATCCGCTGCCGAAAACCCAGCTTAGCTTGCTGCCATGGATGATGAAATGAAGGCACTTCAAATAAATTACACTTGGGATCTTGTTCCTTGGCCCTCCAATGCTAATATAGTGGGTTCCAAATGGGTTTTTCGGACTAAATTTCTTTCTGATGGATCCATTGAGCGCTTCACAGCGCGTCTTGTGGCAAAGGGCTACACTCAACTTCCCAGTCTTGATTACACAAACACCTTCAGCCTTGTGGTCAAAGCTTCCACAGTTAGTGTTGTTCTCTCTCTCGCCGTGTCTCACAAGTGGCCTTTACATCAGCTTGACGTAAAAAATGCCTTTCTCAATGGCATTCTTCATGAAACTGTCTACATGGAGCAATTCCCGGGCTATGTTGATCATCGCCATCCCCTTCATGTTTGCAAATTAAAGAAGGCACTCTATGGCTTGAAACAAGCACCCCGTGCTTGGTTTCAACATTTTAGTTCGTTTCTACTACGACTTGGTTTTTCTTGCAGCCATGCAGACACTTCTTTATTTGTCTTTAATCGGCAGGATGATCTTATTTATCTCCTCCTTTACGTTGATGATATCATACTCACTAGGAATAAATCTGCTCTCATCAATCAATTTATTTCCCAGCTACACTCCGAATTTGCTATCAAGGATTTGGGCCCGCTGACTTATTTTCTTGGACTTGAGGGGTCTTCCATCCCAGACAACCTTTTCCTTAGCCAAGTTAAATATGCTACTGATGTCTTGGCTCGTGCTCACTTGCTGGACAACAAACTTGTTACTACTCCCATGATTGTCTCACAACGACTATCTTCTGAAGGTGCTCCATTTGTCGATCTGACTCTCTATTGTTCCTTAGTGGGTGCTTTGCAATATTTAATTACTACGCGTCCTAATCTTGCCCATTCAGTCAACTCTGTAAGTTAGTTTCTTCATGCATCTACTGACATTCACTTTCAGGCAGTCAAGCGAATCCTTCGCTACGTAAAAGGCACACTTCATTATGGTCTCAAGTTCACTTCATCCTCTTCAATGGGCTTAGTTGCATACTCAGATGCCGATTGGGTTGGCTGCCTAGACACTAAACGCTCCACCTCTGGCTACTCGATTTTTCTTGGCAATAATCTTGTCTCTTGGAGTGCTAAGAAACAACCCACAGTTCTCGTTTAAGCTATGAATCCGAGTACCGTGCTCTTGCCCTTACTACAGCTGAAGTTTTATGGCTCACTCATCTTCTACAAGATCTTCGGGTTACTTTAACTCATTGGCCTCTTCTTCTTTATGACAACAAGAGTGAAATTTTTTTGAGCTCCAATCCCGTGTCCCACAAGCGTGCCAAGCACATCGACCTCGATTATTATTTTCTTCGTGAGCTCTTTGTTGTTGGCACCCTTCGTCTTCAGCATGTTCCGTCCCACTTACAACTGGCCGACATCTTCACAAAGAGTGTCTCAAAGGATCTTTATGTCTTCTTTCGATCCAAGCTTCGAGTTTGTGTTAATCTCACTCTTAGCTTGCGGAGGGCTGTAGAGAATTCCAGTAAATCAGTTATTGATTTACGGAATCCTCCTTGATTGTAGGAGATATAGTTTAGGAGATATGATTTCCATTTGTACTTATCTTTCCTATATATTCAAACTCACTCTGTTTTGTATACGTCTATATAAATGGAAATCCTCAACCCCACAGAGTGTGGTGGTTTTACAAATATTCTTATTGATGATCAAAAATCATATGTTCTGGGTACTTGTCATTCCCTTGTGCAACCTGATCCTGATCAGTCAATCCACTCTCAGTTGTAGTTCCCACAACCTCATTTTCCTTCTGATGACCCTGAGCTTGAATAGTAGGCTGAACATATGAAGTATATGACTCCAGTGAGCACCATTCTTAGACAACTATGTCATAATACCAACCTGGGTAATGAGGATCAAGAAACCATATGTTCTAGGTAATTGTCATTCCTTTGTGAGAGATTGTTCCAATTAGAAACGTTGTCAGTGATCCTAGTCTCAGTTACAGTTCCCAGAACAGACTGAGAAGTTTGCTGTAAATAAGAGACCTCCGATTTCCCATCCAAAGCAGCACAATCACTAACTGAATTGGTCTCAGTGCCCTATTGAACATTGGTTGTCACATCATAACCATCCACTTGATATCATTGTCTAGAACTCGAGTCATACCTTCACCCTGGATAGGTGTTTTCCTGATACTGACTATAATTCAGATCTCGCCCACCGGTGTTTTGTTCCATTATCTCTTCATGGGATTGACCATCTTGATATTGTACATAGTTAACCGAATTTTCAGCATTATAAGCTCCATGTCCTTCATGACCAGATGCAATCCTTGCTTCATTATTCAAATTTTCCCCGCTCCTTCTCTAATACCACTTCTGGTTCTGCAATATGACGCCTTCATTCAGGTGCTTTCATGTCATTCAGTGATTTGGTGCCTGATTCAGTTTTGCAAGCAACCATTCTTCCAAAACCATAAATCCGTGGGTAATCCTCATGAATAAAATGACTGCAACTAGCAACTCTGCTTGCAACAACATGGTTTGAAAGACCAGATTTCAAAAGTTTTCCAAAAGACAAAACCCATGCAGCATCGTATCTCACACCAAGTAGTGGCCATGATTATTTGGTTTAACTATCTAGAATACAAAAAGCACGCTAAGTGACATTTATCAAACAAAAGATCCTTTCCGACCACCCAGCATGTTGAGAAAAGTATCTAGGATGTTATAAAGCCTCTCAATTGCAAGCCAAACTTGCCAATATATTCGACCCGGGGCAAAGGAAATTTTCAAATCCACGAAGCTTGCATTCAACCGCGTGGTAGTGTTGGAAAGAGAATGAGGATTCAGTTTAGCATTATCGGCATCTAGATACCCAAAAAACATCAAGACGGAGGCCTGCTTTCCTCATTATCTACATGATTCTCTTCATCTACTCTGCATCTCCTAGCATGTTATACAAATGGCCTTGGCTAGTGGGTGTTTAGGTACGTGGGAGATAAAACCAAACGGGTTTTATTAAGGTTTGATGGAATGGTTTGGCTCGATGGGTAGTGAGAGGAGTGTCTCGGTGGGTATATATGAAAAATGGGTATGAATATGGATAGGAAGATGCGGGCATGAAAGGGGTATGAGCGAGAATGGAAGAGAGTTCAAGTGGAGGAAGTGGTGAGGGAAAATGGTGTGGTGGTGGAGCGAGTGTGCATGAGGGGTGGAAAGATTGGGGGAATATATAGGTATGGACGTGGGTGTATTCATGCATGGAAAGTGGAAAGGTGATGAGATGGGTGAGTATGAAGGTTAGAAAGGATGGGTATGGGCTGTTGACAAATGGGTGTGAAGGATGGTAAGAGAGAAAGAGGATTATTGATGATGGGTGGTATGGTGGAATGTGAGGTGATTAGTGGGGGTACGCCAATAATAGGGTGTGAAGAAAGAGGAACCGTTTGGAAGGATTTAAGATGATGGATATGTGGGATAGAGGAGTGAGGAAAGTGGTGAGCATGGACGGTGATGGGCAATGGATTTGAGATGATGAGAAAGACGGTAAGAGAAATAGGTTAATGGGTATAAAAAAATGATTATATGCATGGGGGCATGAGGGGTGAATATGGAAATGAGTGTGAGAAGGTGGGCAGTGGGTATGATGGAATATGGGAGATGGAATAGATTCTCACAACTACTACCAAGGACCTGATCACTTTTCTTCATGATTTCAGCAATTCTAACCTGTGCAAGGCTAACTGCAGCAACCCGTACAACCTACAAATCAATATCGGCCTTAGTTTTGGTTCTTGAGAGAGTGGGAGGTAGAGATGGATTATTTTGCCTTGCTGAAAATGATGCGGAAGCCAATATCTGGCGAGAAATGAATGGCACAAACTATTTATCTTCGATAGCTTTGAATGAAATATCAGGCGAATTGTTTCGGTCAGCTAAATCCACCTCTTCAGTGCAAAGAGGACAGCACAAAGAAAGCAAGCTTAAATCTCTTCTTCACTGGACGTGCATTTGTCACCCCTGTTTAACTCCACGCCCAACACACTGCCCGTTTTCGATGATAAATTTCTTGCAATTAAGTTTCTTTGTGTTGATCGCTGGCCTTGAAGGCTGAAATTTCTTTGTTGGTGAGGCATAGTTGCATAAAAGCTCCAAAATTCGACATGTGGAAACCAGTCAGTAGGAGCAAGATTGACAGCTTCGGCACAATTTAAACCAAAATTGAAACAACCATGATGAGATCTAGGAAAGATGATGACTAAGTGTGGACCCCGCATTTCGGCTCAATGCGTTTCCCACTCGAAGGCGAGCTCGATTTTGATTTTCGAAAAATTGATTTTATTTCGATTAAGAAAACTGACTTGGAGTCGCCACTTATTTTTGTTTTATTTTTAAAAGGGTAAACAAAATAAGAAAGAAAAACCCTAAGTATGACTCCTTATTTTGGAAAAGGCGGTCTGCGAAAAAAATCGGATCGGGTTCGGGGGTCAGGTTACTTATCGGGAAAGTACGATACAGACCGTAGCACCCCTTTAAGTCCCTAAAGTCGGGTCTCTACTAATAAAATAAAGCTGACGTGGCAATTTACGAGTAAATCAATGAATATCCTGGATGATCATGCACACATAAGAGTCGAGACATGCATAGACAACGATTAGAGGGAAAATGGGTACATACCTGGGCAACAAGCCACCATGCGCTATCAATAGAGAGGGTTAGTGCACAATTTAAGAATAATCGCATGTATGTCAGAGAGTAGGGTAAATCAATCACGTATGATAATCAAAGCAAGCGGTCAATCAATCAATCATAAAGTCACCCATGTTGGGCCCTCACCAAAGCCCGTTTATTTAGCATGACTTAATGTCGCAGATTCCATTATTCTGGAATTATGAAAAATTCGTTCACGCTTATTAAAATCAAGAGGAGCGGAAGATCGTTTGAAAACCAAAGCGGAATTAAAACTATTTGAGAGAAAATTAAACTTTTGAAATTTAATTGAAAAAAATTGGAATCTCGAAGATCACTAGAAGGCGGACTTTTTAGGAATGAACAAATACGATAATCGGAATATTAGAAACTGAAAATTAAGTTCAGAGATAGGACGCTTGGGATTTTAGATAGCTAAATTTGAAAACCGGAATTTGGAAGAATTAGACTTTAATGATTGAGATTTTTAAGAGAAACAAATAGGTAAATATGGAATAATGTTACAAATTAATCAAAGCGATATTTGGACGGATGAAAAGTGAATAGTGAGATTAAAAATTAAATTGGAAAATCGGATTCTGACAAAAGTGATGTTTGAACGGATGAAAGTGAGTAATGGGATTTTGAAAATTAAGTTTGAAAGTCGGATCTTTGAATAATTGGATTCTAATTTTTAGAAGAAAGAAATAATTAAACGTGGAATTTATAATAATGATAACAAAGATGATATTTAAATGAATAAAAAGTGAATGGTGGAATTTTTGAGTCTAAAGGTTGAATTTGGAAATCCGGTTTTGAATAATTGAATTTTAATGATTGAAATAAATAAATAAATAAATATTAAATAATGATACTAATTAACAAAAACAATGTTTGAACGAATAAAAAAAAAGAATAGCGGAATCTTTCTAATTGAAAATTTGAATTAGGGCATTGGATCTTTAAAGGATTAGACTTTGAATAAGTAGGTAGGCATAGGATTATAATACTAATGAACGCGAATGATATTTAAGTGAATAAAGATGGATAGTAGAATTTTTGGGATTGTCGCTTTAGTTCAGAAATTGGATTTTCTTGAAGAATTAGACCTTATATAAATAAATAGATATGGAACAAGAATCCTAATTAACAAAAATATAATTTAGACGAATAATGGAGTTTCTAGGATTGAAAGTTGAATTAAGACATGAGGTTTTCGAAAGATTGGACTTTGAATAGGTATGGAATGATGATTTTAATTGATGAGGATAAAATTTAGGCGAATTGTAGAATTTTTAAGATTGAAAAATTAAATTAAGGCATGAGATTTTTGAAGAATTAGATTAGATAGATAGATGAATATAGGATAGTAATTGATGATCATAAGATTTAAACGAATATTTGAAAATTAAGACATGGGATTTTTGAAGGATATTTGAAAATTGAAGTCTTAGAGATTATTTGAAAATTGGGTTCTTAGAAATTACATGTAAGAATGAGATTTTTAGAAATTATCAAATAGATAAATATAGAATAATGTTACTAATTAGAAAAACGATATTTGGACGGATGAAAAGTGGATGGTGAAATTTGAGATTGAAGATTAAATTAGGGAGTCAGTATTTTGAAGAATTGAACTTTAATGATTGGGTTTTTAACGAATTAAATAAATAAATATAGAATATTAATGATAGTAATAAAATAAGTAAGCGTGAAAATTGAAATATCGGGAATCGGAAATTAAATTTGAAAATCGAAATTTTGAAAAATCGTTCGAAGGTGGAAATTGGAAAATGAACAGATAAATAGATAAAATAAAATAATAACGATAGAAGTAGTAAAGATTTAATGGACGAATGTGAAAATTGGATTTTTTGAAGGTTAACTTTTGGGAAATTGAGAATTCGGAAATTATTTGAAAAACGGAAACCTGGAAAATTAGATTTACGAAAAGAATTTTTGAGGAATTAAATTTTGAGAGTGAAGATTTTGAAAGTTAAATTCGAAAGTTAAAAGGGGAACCGGAAATTAAACTTTGGTTTCAAATATGAAGAATTTGCATAAAATAAACAAATAGGTAAACGAATAAATGAATATGAGGCTAAAAGGGGAGTGGACGTTAGGGAGATGGGCCAAAGCTGGCCATGTAAGACCATGCAGAGTGGAGTCCCGAACTTGGGGATTTGTGAGGCAGCAAGAAATAAAGGATTTTCAATACGTCAAACTGACAACTCCACCAGCTGTTTGAACATCACTGGTTTGTGCTTCTTGTAGCTCGGGCTCCACCTCTTCGACACCTCACCACCTAATGCTCCTGGAAAGGTCGCCGTATTCCCGTTCAGCACCATTTAGTCTTGAAGCGCTGATGCATCGGACCTATACACCCACGAATCCACCATCATAGACGGCGGCAAGAGCGGAACCTTCTTGCTTTGGTGGCTAGAGAACCACCTTAATGACCGCATCAAAGACAGTCTTCACGTTCTTGATGACTCCAACAGCAACAGTTTGACGCATGTCACGAACAGCAAAACGACCAAGTGGGGGAATACTCGGAGAAAGTCTCCACCACCATGGGCTTGGTGGGAATCATCTTAACAAACCCTGCATCACCATTCTTCAAGAACTTGGGCTCTTTCTCAAGCTCCTTGCCAGATCGCCGGTCAATCTTGGTCAGTATCTCAGCAAACTCAACAACAATGTGGGAGGTGTGGCAGTCCAGAACAGGGGCATAGCCATTTCCGATCTGACCCGGGTGGTTCATGATGACAACCTGGGAGGTGAAGTTGGCTGCCTCCTTAGCAGGGTCATCCTTGGAGATACCGGCTGGTGGTCTCAAACTTCCACAAGGCAATATCAATGGTGATACCATGTTCACGCTCCGCCTTCAGTTTGTCCAACACCCAGGCATACTTGAAGGATCGCTTGTTCATTTCAACTGCCTCCTTTTCAAACCTCTCGATAACATGCTTGTCAATATCTCCAAGCTTGTAGATCAAGTGACCAGGGAGGGAACATATGATGTGGAAATTGGTCTTGGGAAGAAAAACAATTTCTGGGTGACCCCGAGGTATTTGGTGGTCCAGGTTAAGGTCTTCAATGTTCAGTAGGTCCAAATTGACACCCTGATTCAGATTCTTCTGAATGGATCCGAGTTGGGACTGAGCGGATTTTTCTAAACATCCAAGAGATGGCACAATGTAGTCCATCCTCAACTTTCTGGGCTCTCTCTTTTGCATCTCTCAGCATTTCATGAATGTGGTTCACACATTTTACAGGTATCCAGAAATTTTCGTTTGTATGAGAATTGAGCTTCACATGGGGCTCTCCCATAAATATCCCAACCAAAATGATCAACCCAGCTGAGATATCCAACACTTTGAACAGACCAGAAACAAAGGAGAACAATCGAAAATAGAGTACAAACAGAGCACAAAAGAATGAAATAAAATGAACCAATCAGACAGCTATGTTTCATATTACAATCCATGTGCTTAAATGAAGGTAAGTGAGATCAATAAATTTTAGACAAAGACCCAGGCATGATTTAGACATTTTATAGGAAAACTGCAACAGAGACAGCTCATACCCGAACAAAACTCCAGGAAATGTGAACCAAGAGATCAACAACAAGTTATACTCAAAAACAGCAATAATAGAGAAGGAAAATGAAGAAATCCAAAATAAAGAAATCCATGTTGGCCATACCTGAACCTCTCCGGCAGTGCTTACTCAGCTCCCTCCTCTATAAGCTCTCACTCTCCTTCTGGATCCCCCCACTCCTCTTTTTTTCTCCCCCTTTTCATTCCTCTGTTGGTGTCTTCTTCAGCAAGCCAACCCTCCATTTCTTGTTCATCACATCAGCAAGCATGGGCTTACAACCACTCTCATGGTTGCCCACGTCTCTTGCCGTGTCTATGAAGCTGTTCTCTTTTCAGAAAAGGGGTCCCCCATCCTACCAAAAAAAAGAAAAGCTCACTTCTCTCGGGTGGTGGCAGCCAAAATAAAAATAATCCCCTTGGTCTTGCAAGGAGGGGTCTACACTAAGTCTCTAAGTTCCTGAAATACATTATAGACAGAGAGTCTTTTTTTTTACAACATAGGTGGGTTCAACATAGCCACAAGCTGAAAGAGCAGATCCGGTTAGGCATCTAATGGATCAGGAGGACAGTTCCATATAATCTTCAGAGAAAGCATGAAGTACTGCCCTGGCTTGAACGCGAACTCATTTTTAGACCTCGATGAATACTGTTTTCAAACAACTCTAATAAAATACCCTGATGAGGCTACTGCATTTATCATAGTGTTTCTGGCGCACATTCATCAAAACCCGATGAAGCTTTTGCCAAGTCTGAACACGTTTGCCAACAGAATCAAAGACGGTTTTACATTTCTCACCATATAGGACATCGAGAAGAGCATTCTTCCTATTTATTTTACATGAAGGTCCAGGCAAAGAGTCCGTCATTTACTGTACAGAGTCCTTCTGTTATGAGTCTATTTCATTCTCACCCATGCTTATCACAATCCCAAGCAAGGACCTCTTGAATCCCAAAAGTTGTTGATACCTCATACGAACGTTGTCAGATTCAGATTCTATAGTTTCCAATCTTCCTCTTCATATCACCATCATTCTCCGTCAATCAACCTCTCCAGATTCCCAGTCTTAAAGCCTGACGGTCTCTTTCAGGGAAAAACAGAGGAGCAAGGGAATAGAAAGGGGAACAGAGCATGGAACATTTAACAAATATGCTAAACCCATTTCACTATTTCATCCATGAATCTAACAATCAATGGGCTAAAATAGAAAGCGTTTGCCAGAATAGAGCATAAGATGCAACAAACTCTTCAAATATTGAATCAAAAATCACCAAACCACAACAACTCAACAAACAAGATTAAAATCATAGAGACTAAGCAGGAGAAATATGAAGGATGAGAATATATGGGAAAACCATAAATGGCCATACCTGAAAGTCTCTTTCTCGCTCTGGTAGCTACTAGGCTCCTTTCACAAAGAAAATCCAATTGATTTCCCACACTTCTCTTGCCCACAACCTCATCAAGCTTCACTCTCTGGCTCTTTTTCAAGCTAAGCTCTCAAAATCTCTATGTAACTTACTGAAAAATATCCCTACTCCCTCACTCAAAACGTCTCCTATCATTCCTTCTGTTTTTTTCTCTCTAGCAGCTTGCTTTCCCCAAGAGAAAATCCTCTCTAACCCATATCTCTTGCCGGCTACCCCCCAAAAAACCCCCTTTCCCCATACAACAGCCTGCTGCCTATAACCGAAAACACGCTCCCTATCATTCTCCTTGACAGGTGTCACATTCTTATTGTATCCCAAAACCACTATTGTGATTCCCTGAAGACCAATCCCGGGGCAGCACGTGGCTCTCAAGGAGCCCTCCACCTGGCAAAACAAGCTGCATGAAAATGAGCCCCCCAAATGGGGGTCTACATGTATATACTGTTTAACCTAAACAACAAAAAGCCTAGTGGCTGAGGACCTTGATGCAAACAAACTTGTCTTAGCCGAGAGGTCTGAGGGTTCCTCCATGTGTTTAAGATTAACTGCATTTAGGTCAGAACATCAAATCAGTGGAACAATCTACTATGTTTCACTGGGCCAAGCCCAATGGTAGGTCCATAGGCAGAGCTTGGATCATGTGCTAGTCAAGCTGGGTTAGGCCTGATACAAACCTAATTTGATCATGGCAGCCTAATAAGATAATTATTTTCCTTGTTTTGTGTTTTTCTAATTTTTTTTGTTTGTAGTAATTAATTATATTATAATCATAGCAATCATTATAACTATTTTTGTTATTAAATTTTTTTATTCCATTATTTCAGAATTTCTAATTTTATTTGATAAATTAATTCTTCTTTATCATCTATTGAATCTTTACTTAAACTTATTTTATTATAAGTTTATTTATCTATTTTTCTTCCATTTTGTTCTTACAACTTTTGTGTCCTTATTTATGTTTTCCATAAATATAACAATAATTTAAACAAAAAAAATAATTACTTGGAGATATACCAAACAAAACATACACTTCTTCAATGAAAAAAGTGACACAAAATTAAAATATAAATTCTAAAGAATTAAGACTAAATTAAAACAAATTTAGAATTGTAGGATTTTAAAAAAAAATTATTTGATAAATTTTAGCTTTTTAAGCTATTAAAGTAAAATGAGGGTTTATCCCTTATTCTTTAATAATATATGAAAAATTATTTATATAATAATGAAAAAAACTTTGGAACGTTTTCTTAGTTCTTTTAAAAAATTTCTAGTTGAAAATTATTAAGGTAGTAATGAAAACTATAAATTATCATTCTTTATTCTTCTTCTTATTCTTTACCCTACTGCAAATTCTTTATCTCCATATCCAGTGAGTCAATTCTTTTGAAGGTTTTTCTTTGCATTTGAAGGACTTTAATTCTTTTACAATGAGCAAGGTGGAATAGGCTGGATGAGGGAAGAGGTCATGACCTTCTCAACTTAACTTCATCTTTATGGAAAAGTAGGTAGTGTATTTCTAGAAAGGGAGAAGGAATTTTTTTTTTCTTTTGTCTTGCTTAACTGACCATAAAGGCCACCAAATTGAAAAATGAAGCACTACGTTTGATGATGCATGTAATGCCGCTAGTTTGCAGGAAAAGAATAGCAGGGAATTAAGCTAAATTTATCAAAAATTATATTCAAAGGTTAAATCCCGAACATCATGTCTTTATCTTCATGTAGGAAAGGAAAAATGTGTAAAATGAGTTTAAAATAACATATAAATATAATTTATTAATTTTAAATTTATTTTTAATTTATTTTTCTCGATTTTCTTTTCATCTTGTTCTCTCAAAATTTCTAAGAACTAAATATTGCTTTAGTTTTAGGAGTTTCTAACTTTAGTTTTTATCCAAAAACCTCAGAAGAAATTGAGCTCATGAAATAATGTTTTTCTTAAAAATTCCTCATATATACTAAGTGGTCATCATAGAAAATAAACTATGACTTGTAATTGAAGCATAAGCATTCCAACAGTAGAAATGAGCAAAAGAGGGGGACGGAAATTCCCAACCCCATCCTCCCCACAAAAAAAGAAACAATAACAATTGTCCAATTGCTTCCTGCTTTCTTACTTTTAGGGTCTGCTTTTCCTGAAAGGGCTCCATTTGCAGACCAGATTTTCCGTTTTTAAAGACAGGGTCTCTAGAATTAATATGCAGTATTTGGTCCTTAAAGGCCTAGCAGACCAATGGGCTAGCTGGTAGGGGCAGGGCTGGCTAGCTTGGATTTGGGCTAGCCCAGCATGTTTGAGGCCTTCCATCATCAGAGCCCAATTTGGCCGAGGAGGCAACTTTATGGTCCACACAAACTATTTGGGCTAGAGCTTTTTGTTTATATGAATTGCTATTATTACTATATATTTTTGTGCAATTAGAAATCTTGTGCATGAGATTGATGAAGACTTGACCATTATTGATATTGGAATATTAATTGAATTTATAGATAAAATAGAAATTTAATTTTGGGGATAATCACGTAGACCACTTGTTCATTCTTTTCTAGGTAGTTCCATATATTAAGTAAGGATTAAAATATCTGAAATTAGATAAATATTGGTTGTTGAAATCTATGTACAAAAATAGAAAGTATTTGTAGTAATTTTGTTTAAATTTAGATAAATTTTGATAATTAATTTTTTTATATTTACAAATGATATTTATATTAACTCAAGAAAAAAGAACAAAATACAATACTAATGGCTATGAATGTTAATTTCTTATTTTAAACTTAAAAATTATTAAAAAGACAACTTAACTCTACAACATTAAGTTATTGGAGAAATTTCTCAATTTAAAAAAATAGCTTTCAAACAAGTCTTTCATTTTCTTGTTTTATAAAAAGCAAAATAGGGTAGTAGAGCATATCAATGGAACTTTGCCAGAAAAAGTTCCATGTATGTTGTCAAATGGTAAATTGAGCAAAAAAAAAAAAAAAAAAAAAAAAAAAACATTATAAATTCCCGCATCATTATGGCTGAGGGAGGAATGGATCGCTACTATAAAATCTCTTATAGGAATATATGGCCCAATAGGCACAACCACATGGGCTAGGTTGCTGCTATAAAACCTCTAATAGCAATATATGGCCCAATAGGCAGAATCACATGGGCTTGTCTGCGACCATAGAGCCACTATATAAGCACTATCTCTCCTGCTCGGTTTAGACTGCTGGATCCACTGAGAGCCATGTCTTTTATCCTTCACTCTTCTTAGCCACCATTGAAGACCATTGAACTCTTCTCCTAAAGCCATAATACCCATCCTCATCACTGTATATTTCTCCGACTAGATTGTTGTCATCACTGACATCCTCATCACTGAGGGGGCTTAGATCAATGACCAACTCGCTCAACGACCAATTTCTTTAGCCACTTCATCGCCCACATCTTCCAGGTATTCTTTCGATTCCTTCCACGGCTTCACACTCTGTTATTCCTTTCTTTCTTTCTTTGATTTCAAATTGGGTTTCTTTTCATCACTTCTATTTCCTCCCATCTCTCTTTTTCTGGTTAGGGTTAGGGTTTGTGTTTGGATTCCCTGGTATATATTTACTAATTATTATGAGCATCAATCCCTCACCATACTTTCACATACCTCATCTCTGCACTCTTATTCTTCTTTCCATTTTCATGTGCATCGAAGCTTAGCTTGGAAGCAATGATTTCTCGTGTCCCTTCTCTTTTGTGTTTTTTTTGTCTTCCGTGAATAAGATGAAGTTGAAAATTTTAGTGATATGAAGAAATTCAATGCAGTCTGCTATTATTATAGTGCCTTCTCTGCACCTAAAGAAATCAAAGGCTATGGAAGCTTCGGATAGAGCAAAGCTCTTCATTTTGCACCCTAATTAGGATGCTACACTTTCGACTCATCTTAATCTTGTTTCCCCTTTTTTTTTTTTTCATTTTATTTATCTATTTATTTATTTTTTATTTTGAATCCATCAAAGTAACCCCCTTAGACTACTTTTGTTCTTCATGTAAACACTAAGAAGAAGGGGACAAATGAATATTAAGTTTATCGAAATTAATGGGTATCGCCTAGAAGCATTTTGTCAAAAATCTGAAAATTCAGATGTTGAAATTCATGTCATTTAACTATATTTATCTCATGTATAATTGCTATTCAGGAGAAATATTTGATAGGTTTTGGGGTTTATGCAATTTTGAAGGAGGGAAAAGGCTTCCTAATTTACCTCCCTCAATTTTCATTTCTTAGGATTCAAGTGGTAATCTTAAATGGACTTCAACATTTGTTTTTCACCAACCATTCTTTTACTTCTATACAAATCCTGTTATCTCATGAATGGGGCAAATGCAATTTTGTGATTTTCTAACTTCTTAAAATTAGGAATTGATTTTGTAGGCTCATTTTTTCATTTTTAATTCAGCTGATTGACATAAGCTTGATATTTGTTCTTTGAGTGGAAATTTTGATGCTTGCAGGAGAGACATTTTACTAATTTTATCTACTAGGTTGAACACATTTGCTTTTTCTTCCTGACAATTTACTAATTATCAAATTCCTTTTCTTTCTGGTTGGTTTTTCCCTTTCCTTTCTGTTTTCTCATTTGAGGCCACCATATCTCAGGCAATTCACATCCTGAGAGAGTTAGCTACAAATCAAGGTATAATAGCCAAGATTGGCTTATAAATATCTGAGAATGATAGTCTTACCATTTTTTCATTCTCTTTTATTGAGCACCTCTTTTCCTTAATGTAGAATATTTGAAACTCAATGGTACAAAGAGATACAAAATTCAAAAGCAGTTTTATATTTCACATATGTCATAGAGGTCTCATTGAAAGACCAATTGAAAGAATCAAACTTTGAATCTTAGGTGTTCAGTTATATGTTATAACATGTCTGACAGGTCTAATACGTCTAATTTGGCAAATCGGACAAGGCAAGCCACTTGTGAGATTAAGCAGTCTGATTTGGAATACATTGTTTGGCTTCACAAGTCGATACAAGGCAAAATTAAAACATTAATAATTTGATTTTAACCAAAATTGATGTCTTAACCACCATGTTTCCTTTCTAAATGAATTAAGATGGTTCAATTTGAATGGATCCTAATTAATTGAGAGATTCAAATAGGTCACTTGTTGTTAGAAATCGTTGTGAAGAGGAACTAACACAAACTTTTGATCAAACTTTGCCCTGCATCATGTTTGGCCCTCGAACCCATATTTCACCTAATTGATTGGTGGAAGAGGCTTCAATGTATCTATGCTAACTATTTTAGGTTCATCTTTTTTTCTTTTGGTGGATCATTCTCCTTTTTGCGCTTTTTTTTCTTTGTTCCTTTGATTTTCAAGTTACAAATCATTTAATCAAAGAAATGATGACCAAAAAATTTTCCCACAAGTGTAAGATTGTGTGATTATTCTCACAAGCCAGTTCATACTTCCTGTCTCCACACCTGGGTCGGTCATCTTTCAGTCGGAAAGGGTAGCTTATATCCGGAATATTCCCACAAGAAGAGTGACAGAGATGATGATTCAGCTTGGCTTTGCAAGTTGTTGGGAGTAACAGAAGTAGAAAAATGGCTGCAAAACCGGCAAATAAGAGCCTCCTCAACATAGCTGGAGATGGTCTCTTTCCTCTCCGTCTCGCTCTTTTATTAGACTATAGATTAAGAACAATCAGTTCTGCTTTTCGTTATAAATGTTCGGTTTGGGTCCAAAAAATGGTTTAGGTAAAGTATCACCTCTTACCCACTGGGAGAAAGTGCTAAAAAACATTGACTGGACACATCAACCGCCCCACAATGTTGGCGTCTTTGCAGTCAACTAATAGAACAGGATTTCTCCACTTACATTATCTAGTTCTTCCATACAGGATTTCTCCACTTCCTCAGATAATTTGCTTGCATCCTTTGCCTCTAAAGCATGTAGCTTTACCTTAAAGAAAGGCCCCATAAAAGTGGATAAACTTTCTAAATGATTATTTATAAAATTTTAATTTTCTATAATGCTGACTTTTCAACTTTGTGACCTTTATAGTCAGTCAGGCAAGATAGAACCAGAACAATTAAGTTGTGCTCTTCCAAAAATACGTACCTTGTCAACTTTTCTGCATAATTCATAGTTGAGAAATTCATGGTGTCATGCTCTATCACATCTAACTACCTCATTGCATTTTTGTAATTGCAAAATAATCAATTGTTGTCAAGAAAATTAACTCAGTGGTTCCTTATTTTAAAAGTCACATCTAGTCATTAAAAATTAAGTAAAAAAGAAGTGAAATATAACTTAGGGAGTTTATTGATCCTACAAATTTTCAAAGAATGTATGCAAGTGATTTTCAAAAAATCTATGCAAGTGAATAACTTAGATGACTTTATAGATCCTACAAATTTTCAAAGAATGGTTGGCAGTTTGCATTGTTTGACTAATATAAAACTAGATATTAAATATGGAGTTGGGCTTATAAGTAGATCTAGGGATTCTCAATGTTAGTCGCACTTACAATTAGGAAAATAGATCTTATACATTAAAGGTTATGTATTTAATCTTAGTTTAGAAGTTTTCTCTTGATCATCAAGGAAACAATAGATGATTAATGTTTTGTCAACAGCAAAAACGAAATATATTGTAGCTACTAATGGTGCTAATTAAGTAGTATAGTTGCATTCAATGCTTTTTGATTTAAAGTATACTCAAGAAGTATCTATAAAGATTTCGTGGGATGATAAATCAACATTAATAACATCGACCAAAAAATCCAGTTTTCCATGAAAGAAGTAAACACATTGACATTACATCATGTACTATATTCATGAATTGATGAAAGACAAATTATGTTTGAGGTTTGTTCTTTTCAAAATTAAATTGCAGATGTCTTTACAAAATCAATCAAAGTGAAAGCAACATAAGAGTCCTAATGAAATCAAGATTTATTTTATTAATATTTGAGTTGTTTTTGTTGTTTAGGATTTGTAATCCTAGTTCTATTAGAAGTTGAGTTTCTATTAGAATTAGATTTTTTATGATGTTCATATATATATGTATGAAATTAAGTGGTATAAGGTAATATTTTCATATAATCATTTGTTTTTTTTTTATATTTTTTATCCCTTTTGTGTGTGATAATCGTTCATGTGCTAGAAGTTTTTTTTTTTGCTTATAATTTATAGTGACTTAATCAATATGAATTTTCAAGTAAGGACCCTCTATGTCAATGTTAACATTAAATGGAGGCTTGCCCTTGCATTTGGAGAACTTGATTCTTTTGTCTTTAAAAATGTGCTATAAGCTAGATGTGAAAAAGGAATCAAGGTGTGAACTTAATGGTGGATTTTTGTGGAAAAGTTTTATATAAGAGGAAAGGAACAAACCGATTTCTTTTCTTTTTTATTTTCTTTTATGTTTTACTTGATTGACTATAAAGGTGGTCAATGTTGAAAAATGAAGCATTGTGGAGGAAAAATAGATCATGTATGAGAGGACGGACATGTCAAGTTTTTTTTTTTTTTTTGTCTTGCTTGACTTACTACAAAGGTAACCAATTTTGAAAAATGAAGCATTGTGGGACAATATATGTATCTAAACAGGTCATGCCATTATTAATGGACATTTCAGGATGTTTGAAAGATCAATGAACATTGGAATCTACCAAGCAATGTAGAAAAAAAATTGACTAGGCCTTTTCCTCTTGTACATAATACACTTTTCCACAAAAATCCACAGTTGAGAAGTCCACACCTTCCCTTTATCACATCAAGCTCATTGCACATTTCTAAGGAGAGAGGAATGAAGTCCTCCAAAGGCAAAGAAAATCTTCCATTTAGTGCTAAGGAAATTAACTCAATGGGTTCTTATTTTAAAATTCAATCAATAGAAATTAACATTGGACTACATATGAATTATTGAAGGAGTATGATCCTTGCAACATACCATTTGAAAATTCTGAATTTTTATGTACTTTTAAAAATTTTACACTAAGAATGAATTATTGAGAGATACTTGGGGGTGTATTATCTTGGGCTAAAAGAGCTCAATGATATATTTTGTAAATCTACTTACAGAGATTTAGAAGCCATACTACTGAGTTGTACCATGCATCTAGAATATCCCATCTGTCAATACAAGAGGAGCAAAATCTATTAAATTATCCAAAAGTCAAGGCAACATCTTCATATCTTCATAGTAATATGGTGTTGTTTATTATTTCTCTATTCCTTAGAAAAAATATTATGACATTTTTTTTATTATGTTTTCATTTACCAAAACTTCTTCATGTGGATAGATAAAGATCACAATAAATTTAAAATAAAATATATAAATTATACTCTAGGAGACCAAAAGAGACTAGGGATATAGATTAAAAGCAAGATTAACATAGCTTCAATTGAAATTGGAAGCTTTATATTTTTACATATGAAAAATAAACTTTATATATTGATCTCAACTTGGTAATTTTTTCTTTAATTTTCAAGATAATTTATTTTTTTTACAAGAAAATACCAATATGAGATATTTTGTGCAATATTTTTACCTAAACAAATAGAAATTAAATAAAATAAGAATCTTATTCTTTTCAAGAATATAAACTATAGATTAAATATCTTAATTAAATGATACTTGTCAAGTTATCGAGAGTTCATAGAACAAATTAACTAGTTAAGGATTTCCAGTTGGTTTTATTAGATGTAATTGAATAAATGTAATGGTCAGACTTAAGAGTTTCTTTCATGCGTTGTTTTATCAACTTAATAAGATTATAAACAAAAAAAAAAAGGAATTTTGCTTTTGATAAAAGGTGTTATAGCAAATTCTAATTAACCAACAACAAATTTGTAGCATCATGAACCTTCAATAATTCCAATGACTTTTTGTTTACATGTGGTCCATTATATACATGTGAAGTCATTGTAATGTGTGGTCCATTATTCTTACATATGGCCCATTGTTAATTTATAGTGATGGAATCTATATATATGACTTTTCAAATGAAGACCCCCTAGTCAATCTTGGCATTGAATTGAGGTTTGTCCTTACATTCGGAGGATTTGATTCCTTTGCCTTTAGATTTGTGCAATGAGCTAGATGTGATAGATGGAAGGAGTTGAGAACTTCTTAATGATGGATTTTTTTTTGTGGAAAAGTAGATAAATACATATAGGAGGAAAGGAGCAAGTCTGTTTTTGTTGGGTCTTGCTTCACTTTTCAACATTGGCAACCCTTATAGTCTACCAAGTAGGTGGAATAATTAATTAGCTTGACCCTAAAAATCCACGGATGAGAAATTCACACCTTCCTTCTATCACATTAAGCTCATTTCATATTTCTAAAGAGAAAGAAATGAAGTTCTCCAAATGTAAGGACAAATTTCCACTTATTACCAAGGAAATTGATTCAATTGGATTCTTATTTTCAAAGTCAATTTAATCAATAGAATTAACGTTGGACCATTTTTATATGGAGTGGAAAACTAAGATTTAAGAAACCAAAGCATCCATTAATCTCAAGACCATGGAATCTGATGGATGTTATTGCAACCATTGAAGAAACTTAAGCTACACCAACATACTTCTCTAACAGGAAGTATCTTTATTTCTCTAGATTTTCTTTTGGATTATTAGAAGTACTAGAAAAGAAAACAAATAAAGTAAAGACAAATAAAAATTTCCTTCTTTAGTTTATTGTGTAAGGTACAAAGAAAATCATATATAATAATAATAATAATAATAGTAATAATAATACAATTTATATAATTTTCAAAAATTTTAGAAAAGAAATATATTTATATTATTTTTCACTTTTTTTTCTTTCATTTTTTCACATTATTTTTTCGGTCACATTTTCTCTCAAACTTCTATAATATAAATAATTAAAAGCCTTAAGGCTTATATATATATATATATATATATATATATATATATATATATATATATATATATATATATATCCTATTGTCAATAATTAAAAGCCTCAATTCTTAAGCAACACTGCTCATCTCCAGAGTTTTTCCACTGTTTCTCAGCCACTTTATATACACTAGATTTGAAATTTTGAAATTTATCCAATAAATTATGACATGCTATTGAATCTATAACAGAAAATCTTATTAAAAACAGAATTTTTTTTCCCCCAAAGATAGACTGCTAGACTTCTTGCTGAAATTTGGTAAAATAAGCTGCCCTTTTGCTAGTCAAAGGTGATCCACAAAGCTTTGGGGAGCTGAACTGAACTAGGTTGAGACTAATCATATATTTTTTCTTATACCACAGAAAACATTATGAAGAAGAAATCAATTATGTGGGAGAGACCTTTTGAAACATATTGTAAGTTGAGCCTCAAAATGAATATTATAGTAAAAATACTGGTACATGATAACAATAAAATTGTGAGCCTACATTGATGGAGGATTACTACATCATATTTAAATTACACACTTCTAAAAATTGAAAAAGACATGATAACATCTTTCATTCAATTTATGAGATAACTATTAACTCTTGTTGAAGGTATCTTTTAGATGTGCTTGCATTTGTTTTTGTTGGACCGGTGCAAGTGAAAGGATTGGGAGGCGTGGATAAATTATGTTCTCCTTCTAACATCTGAACCACAAGCTTCATAGAAGGACGATCCACTGGGAACCATTAAATACACCGAAGTCCAATAATTGTCAATTTTTTTACTATTTGAGTATCTCTTTCTTCATCAATTCAAATTTGTAGCTCTTCACCTTGATCTAGATGATTATAAATCCATTCTGGGAAGTAAACTTGACTAGTATTATCCACAGTAACATCAATATTCTTCTTTTCTCCTACCATTTCAAGTAATAGCATTCCATAGCTAAAAATATCTGACTTGTAAGTCACATTCCCTAAATTCCTGGATAACATCTCTGGAGCGATATAGCCCATGGTTCCCCTAGCTGTAGTCATAGAAACTGCACTTTGTTCCTTGGAACATAATTTGGCTAGGCCAAAATCAACTATTTTTGGATTAAAATTGTGATCAAGTAAAATATTATGAGTTTTGATATGAAAATGGAGGATTCTTTGATCACAACCTTGGTGAAGATATTCAATTCCTTTGGCAATACCTAAAGCAATATCTTGAAGCTTTTTCCAACCAAGTGAATGGTTTTTAATTATAAATCCATCTTTGGTGTTTCATGAAAATGTTGTAGTAATAACCCGATTTCAATGTTTTTGAGAATGTCTATCTTATTAATAAATTGATAAAGAGAGTTGTAGCTAATTGTATATAATTTACAAAATACATTAACGTGTCAAAATTGCATTAAGATATGATATTTTTGGATTAATTATTTTTCCATTACTTTTTTTAGAACTAGATGTAGTTCAAGGTTTTTTCGAAGGTAACCAATCCAATTTTTCTGAAGTTTATAAAAATAATTTATCGAGTTCAAATCTATTTTTTATTTTCCTTCATTTTTTCTTTTCATCTACTTTTTTTCTCTATTTTCTTTCCCTTACATTTTCCTTAAGTTTTTTAGGAACCAAACATAGCCTTTCTAGATATCTTTTAATAAGCTAAAACATAAAATAAAATTAATCATTTCTTCGTAGTTTCTTTTCATAAAAAGTTTAGAAATTATAAAATATTTCATTCTTTTTATAAGGTTTTTACCTATGAGAAATTATAGAATAATTTTACTATTTTTCTTCGTAATTTCTACATATGAAAAATTATGATTTACGTTGTAAGATCAAATAATAAAAAAATTATAAAAATGGTAGGAGAATACAAATAAGAATTTTGTCATTCACCTTCCTTGAAATTATGGAAATGGTGACTAAGTAGTTAAGGTAACAAATACGTTTAGTCCACGGCTAAAAGGATTCTCCACAAGTAAGTAAGAGCAGAACAACATGGAGTCTTCCACGAATTTTCCTTACTTTTTCACTTGGAATAAGGGAGAAGATTGAAGGAAGATTACGTCTCATTGACCTTAAATTTCAAGGTTTTGTATAGGCTTAGGGTAATTAAATTTTAGTAAATGTTTTTGTGGATAAACCAAAAGTAAATTATATATGTAGTCACCCACAATTTCCTGTATGTTCCCTTCCATTAGTTATAATTTTGAAGATTTAAAAACTGTTTTTAAGAAATATTGTATGAAAATATATATGTTATTTTGAAAAAAATAATCAAAATCCTTTCTTAATTTTTTGTGTTCTAAAAATTATGAGTGCTTTATTCATAGGAAAGAGTTACAAAATAATAAGGCTTTTATTTGGGAAGTGTTTTAAAAAATAGTTTTGAAAAATATTTTGATATTTCGTAACAAAAAAAAAAAAAAGTCTGTATGGAAATTGAAAATGTTTTTAATTTATTTTATGTGTTTTTAAATATGTTTTAAAAATAAATTTTATATATAATACTTTATTTTTAATCATTATTTGTATTTGTATAATTATTTTTTAAAATGGTTTTTTTAAAAAAAGTGAAAATAATTAAAAGATATTATAAACAAAAGATCATATTCTCTATTTTTTAAGAACATAAATATTTTTTATATTTTTTGGTTGCTGAAACAATGGATCGTGTTTGATAACTATTTTTTAAAATACTTTTTATTTTCTAAAATAAAAAAAAATAAAATAAATTTAGATTCTATTTTAATAGTTGTTTTTAAAAACTTCAATAAAAAAATAAGAAAGTACGATAGACAACCAAAAAACATAAAATAGTTTTCTATTATTAAAAATATTTAGTTATTTTAAGTTCTTTTGAAAGACTATTTTAAAAAATAATTATATAAATATGAAAAATAATTAAAAATAAAATATTATATTTAAAAATATAAATATAGAAAACAGATTAAGAATATTTTGATTCTCAAATAGATTTCAACATAATTCCAAAACAAATCAATCACAAATGTTCCCAAATCAACCACAATGGTTCAATTTATTATACATAATAGGGTTTTGCAGATGAAGGCAAACATCCTACTTTTACAAGGATGCAGCAGATATCAACTACACAGATCACTTGCATTCATATGTAAGCACTTTTATTCTGTTTATATGATATCAACTATACAGATCACTTACATTCATATGTAAGCACTTTTATTCTGTTTATATGATATCAAAACAATAAAAAATGTCTTAGGCTCTGGGCTGAAAGCAAGTTTGCCTAAATCCAACCAGAGAGGCTCCTTTTTGAAGGGACTTTTCATAGAATCTGAGAGAACCCTTTTGAGCTTTAAGCTTGAAAGAAATCAATCCATGCATTGCTTCTGAGTTTGTGAAAGAAGATTCCTTCATATTGAATCTACCGTACCCCAAGCAACCTCTTCAGATTCGTCAATGTTCAACTCAATCATTCCCAGTGCCAACAAGTTCGTGAGACTGGCGTTTAGGCAATGGCCCTGCCTTGAACATAGAACTTGTGTTCGGTAGATTTCATCGTCTGTACTCGGTTCCATGTAGATTATCATTTCCATGTAGGTTATCACCAGTAATCGTTACAAGAGCACACCCCATTCTTTATATGATGAAACCGGTTAGAGTCCCTTACTACTATTTCTCTCCCTGTTGCCATTGAAATGTACTTTATTGCAGTATGGCAATCGCCACAGACGCGAAGATTCTTAAATATCCTGATGGGTTTCGACTGGCTTGTGCTTATAAGCCCAAATGCCACTGCTATTTTCTCACTGTGTTGGAACAAGAATTGCTCCTTTTGTTCTTCGTCTATGTCGTGAAGAACAAAGTCTGTGTCAGGGATGTAACCCATCTCCTTTATTTTGGAAGCCAGTTGGTCCAGTTCTTGATAAATCTGCCAGGCTTGAGGGTGGGAAGTCTCCCCTACATGGAACCTGTGCACCCTATTTTCTACCTCAATCCAACTACAGCCAGCTTCTTTGATCAAATTACGCTCTTTCATACTTTTTCTGATCTTCACTACGGCTTTCCACTGACCTGCTGAAGCATGCAAGTTTGACAGTAAGATATATGCTGCTGGGTCATCTGGTTCCTGCTCAAGAATCATCTCTGCAGCATGTCTTCCAAGCTCTGTATTACCATGAACATGGCAGGCTCCAAGCAGTGTTCGCCAAACCAGAGCATCAGCCATGAGGGGCATTGAGTTAATGAACTCCATGGCTTCTACAAGAAGTCCAGACCGGCCTAGTAAATCAACCATACATGCATAATGCTCCATTCTTGGGACAATTCCATGTTCTTTGTACATTGAATTGAAGTGTTTCTGTCCCTCAGAGATCATACCAACATGGCTACAAGCTGATAATACGGCAACATAGGTGATCTCATTCGGCTTTGTCCCTGTCTCAAGCATTTTATGGAACATTTCCAAAGCTCTGGTTGCAAATCCATGTTTTGCAAAACCCGTGATCATTGAAGTCCAAGATATCACATTCCGATCTTCCATCCCATTAAAAACTTGAAAAGCAGCTTCAATGTTACCACACCTAGAATACATAGAGATCAAAGCATTACAAATGCATTGGTTTGACTTGTAGCCTCCCTTCAATAACCGACCATGAATCTGCTCACCTTTGCCCATTGCACCTATACTTGCAGCCCCACTCAACAAGCTAGCAAATGTAAAAGCACTGATACCAATACCAGTATCTGCGATCTCGTTAAAGAGTAGAAAAGCTTCTTCAGACTTCAAGTTCTTGGCATACCCATCAACAATTGCATTGTAAGAAACCAAATTCTTCTCAACAAGAATATCAAAAGCTTTTCGGGCATCTTCCATTCTTCCACTCCTAGCATACATGTTAATAAGAGAATTCCCCACACAATTCACTGATGCTATGCCCAGTTTCACTGCATAGCTGTACACCTGCTCACCTGTATATGGATCAGAAAGGTTTCCACATGCCTTGAGAACACTTGAAAATGAGAAATGATTAGGCCGTATATGACCGGATATCATCTTGCAGAAAAGTTCAATAGCTTCCTTATCACACTCTCCACTTTGCACATACGCTGTGATAATTGCAGTCCAAGACATAACATTATGCTCAGGCATCCGCTCAAATACCTTCCTCGAATCATCCACTGACCCATCTGCTGCACACTTTGCATACATGTCCACCAAGCTACAACCAACACAAACATCCAATGCCAATCCTAAACGTGTTACTCGTGAATGCAATTGCTTTCCTAGTGCTAACAATCCTAATTCTGTACAAGCAGAAAGGACACTACTATATGTAAAACGGTCCGGTACATAACCACTCAATTCCATATCTAAAAACAAATCAATTGCATCTCTTGCACAAACTAATTGCGCAAATCTAGTTATCATTAAAGTCCAAGTAACCAAATTTCTCTCAGGCATTTTGTCAAACACCTTATAAGCTGAGCCCAAATCACCACTACCCTTCACAAACATATCAATCAATTCGCACCCAACACAGACATCAGCCTCAAGGTACCCGGTTTTCACCACAAACCCATAAATTATCTCCCCAACCCAGGCGTAATTGGCGTTTGAACAAGCCCGAATCACGGCCGCAAAGCAATACTCATTCGGGTAAAACCCCAATTCAAGCATATCAAGAAATGTCCAAATTGCTTGCAACTCCATACTGTTATTCGCAAAACATGAGACCATCGCACTCCATGAAACCAAGTCTCTCTTATTTCCCATTCCCTCAAAAATCAACCTAGCGGTTTCGGTGTCGCCACATTTTGAGTACAAGCTGATCAGAGTGTTCAACACAACCGAGTCGAGCTCGAGTCCAGACTGCATTAGCTTCCGGTGGACGAGTTTCCCGAGTTGGAAGTTGCGGAATCGGATGCAGGACTTGAGGAGGATGGAGTAGGTGGTGAGATCTGGTGGGGCGTTTTGCTGGGTCATGAGATCAAGGGTAGAGAATGCATGGTGGAGGCGGCCCACGTCGAGTTGGCGGATCAGACGGTTCTTGAGGGGCTCGAAGTTGGGGTTTTTGAGGGAGAGGGAGGAGGGGATAATGTTTTGGCGGGAAGGGTTTAGGGTTTTGGAAGAAGGTGGGAGGAGGGGTTGGGCTGGAGAGGGAAGAGAGAGAGTTATCATGGTCTTCCCCTAACGGCTAGTTTGAGAGAAATGAAGTTGTTCAACGCTTCAAGCTCATAAAGGATTTTTCTACGTGAAGTTTCATACAAAAAGGATTTTTGAGTAATTGTTGGATTAATATTTGGGCAGGGGTGGAAAATTTTATTTCGATTATCTTCTATTAATTACTATATTAAACCTCGAGGTAACATATTTATTTGCTGTGGTATAAAAAAAGTTAAAAGGGTTTTTTTTAAAAATTGTCTTTATCAAATATAAAAATTAAAATTTCAAATTTATGGTAATTTATAAGAAATTAAGAGTGGATTTGGGAATATTTTTAAAATTAGTTTTTCAAATTCAAAAACATGTTTCGTTATTATTATTATTATTATTATTATTATTTGATAAAAAATAGTTTTTGAGAAATAATAATAAAATTAAATTTATTTTTTGAAAGTTATGGATAACTTTTATTTTAATAATGAATTAAATTACCTATATTTTATACTATTTGAATGAGAAATGAATTTATGATAAATTAGCAAATATGTCATCAAGAAATAAATTTTTTTCATGTTTCTTAAGAAAATTTAAATTTTTTATTTTTATGAATTGTTACTTAAGAATCAAATGTAAAAATTATTTAATTTGAATAAGAAATTAATCTAAAATAAATCCAAAAACTTCAAAATTGAAACTATAATTTTATCACATAAGGTTATTATTTTTGTCTCATAATTTATCCAATTTTTAACAAAATTAAATTTCATAAATTGTAATTATTCAGATTTAAAATTTTAGACAAAATAGCCTTAATATTATATTATCATGTGATTGCCTTCTTATGAATTTTCATTTTCTTGTTTATTGCTCACTTGCTTTCCCATGATAAACTACATTTCTTTTTGCCTAGTCTTAATAAATCAAGAACTGTTTTAGTTATTTGTTTTAATCTTGAAATAAAATTATTTAGATTTTATGTATTAAGAATCAATGTTTCTGAAATGGATTGATTATATTACTGCTAAAGGTAAGATCATATCCTATAATGACTTAATTTTAATTGTTTTCAAAAGAATTAACGAGAAAGACCTTTAAGAGGTGTCAATTTTCAAATTTAGAAATATATAACATTGTGAGTAGCAAATGTGGTTAACTAGGATTTTTTTTTTTGGATAAAAAGAGATTACGAAGCATAATGCTTACAAAGTCGATTGAAAGATGAGTCATAATAATATTTAAAATTAAATTTTTTAACATTTTTAAGTTACAAGTATTAAAATAAGATAGAAAAACTTGACACACTCAAAAAATGTTTTCTTGTTATTTTTTGGTGAAGAGACAACCATTAATGAATTTTTTCCACAAAATTTATGGGAAGGAGCAATGTTGAGGAAGATGCATGCCAATTAGAAACAATATTAAACATAGTTTGTAATAACAAGCTCTTAAGAAATTGTATGAAAAACTTTGGGTCATATTTGTTAACGGTTTTTAAAAATAATTTTTTTTTATTTTTTTTTAAAAGAAAAACATGTTTACTAATAAGAAAATAGGAAAAATTTCTCATTTTTAAAAATAAAAAGTAAGGTATTTTTTGAAAACATTTTTTGGTTGTTTTCAATTGATTTCACTTCTTTTCATTTATTTTTTGAGAATTGTTTTAAAAAATAACTACACAAATATAAATAATAATTAAAAATAAAATGTTACAAATAAAAGTTACTTTTAAACAATATTCTAACTAGGAAAAGAAAATTTCAAATTTCTGATAGATTTTTGTTTTATAAAATATTAAAGAACAATTTTTTAGAATTATTTTCGAAAAAACTTTCCAAAAAAGCTTCAATTTCACTATTTTCACAAAAAAGTGGGTGATTTTGATTGCAAGAGATTTTATAAGGGAAGGGCAACTAAATGGCAATGTATAGTTTCTCAGTTTCCATTGAGAACATGCATGGACTTTTTCCATGAAACACTAGGGAAGGAATAATATTTAAGGTGTCAATTAGAAACATTAGGCATCGTGGGACAATTTCTTCTAACTAGCCCTTGAGAAAAATCTTCAAATCCTTTGACTTTGATGATTCTTGTTTTCAATGGAAAATGGTGTTAATGTTTTCATAAGAATAATAGGAAGGGCTCAGGAAGGTGTCAACATAGAAAAATTAAAATGCTGTGGGATCGTTGATGTAACTGGTTGAGTAGTTTCTTTGGTTGTTTCCTACCATGGGAATCATAACCAATGACTTCTTGTTTTCCATGAGAAATGGAACTGGTTGGGAAGGTGTCAAAATAGAAACATTTGAGTATTATGGGGTGGTTCATGTATTTAATAAGGATAGAAACAAGGGTAGAAAATCTTGACTGATTCCTTTTGTGAGTTTTTTTTTCCATGGAAAACTAGGCAGGAGAAAATTTTCCACAAAATTAATGGGGTAGGAATAATGTCTAGAATGTGCTGACTAGAAAACTAGACATGATGGGGATTGATAACCAATAATTTTTTTTTCGTGAGAAGATAAGTGGTACTATTTTCAAAAGAATTATTTAGAATAACCTTTTAGGAAGGTATCAACAAAAAAACAATAAACATTGTAGGATAGTTGATGTATGTAACTAAAATAGAAAAAGGGTAGAAAAGCTTGACTCATTCCTTCGGTAATTTCTTATTTTCCATGGAAAAACAGGCATTGAAACCATTGTCTTTTGTTTTCCATGAGAAGATGAGTGCTATTGGTTTCAAAAGAATGATTGAGAAGGACTTTTAGGAAGGTGTACATCAATATAGAAACATTAAGCATTGTGGGGTATTTGACATATCCTACAAGAATTGAAAGGAGGGTACATGGGAAAGCTTGATCGATGGTTACACGGTTTCTTATTTTCCCTGGAAAAATTGGCTTTGAAATTTCTCCACAAAATTTATGAGAAGGATATGTCTAGGAAGGTCTTAATTAGAAACATTAAACCTTGTAAGGTAATTTCTATCGACAAGCTCTTAATCAAATTCATATAAAACTTGACTAATTCTGTAATGAATGATTTCTTATTTTTCATGAAAAATGGGACTTATTGTTTTCAAAAGAATTAAGGGGAAGGCCAAAATTAATTAATGGGAAGACCATAAAACTATCAAACATATAGAGGACTGTTTTTTAACTTTAGTTAATGAGGAAATCATAGAAAAGCTTTTAAAGCACTATCTCTCGTGTGGTTCACAACTATGCTTTTTACTCTAAAAATGGGTGTTTATCCCAAAGAACACAGGTTGTCTTTTAAAGGCAAACTCAAAGCAGGATTTTACTTTGAAGCTAACTAGCTAAAAAGAGAATTCCTAATGGAGTTGGTTGAACATGTTTGCATCCTATTGGTGACATCAATCAAATAGGAGATGTTAGAAAAGTATCATTGTTTCCCTTTTACCTTGTAGTGGTTTTTGCAAGTTCTTCATAGTCATGACTTGTTAGCTATTATTTATGAATTTGAAATATACCTATATAAGTTCGTCCAAGACTCTTAGGAAGAAGAAACAACAATCCACAATTTATAATCTAGAACAAATGGAATTAGTATATTAATTCTTTGTTATCTTAAAAGCACATGAGATTCACTTCTTCCTAAAGATATCCTATAGTTATCTATCTATTGGGATGGACTCTACTCTTCTTATATCTTCTCACTTGGGGCTGCAAAGTAACAATCCCTAGTTGGAGCTTAGAGGCTAAGTATTGATTTATGGCAATACTATATCTGAATTATACTGGATTGGAATGCTTCTGAACAATTTATATATTCTATCCTCTTAATTTCCTCTTATTATATGGTGAGATAATGTTGGTACCCTAGCTCAAGTGCGGCACATTCAGGTGTTGATTACCACTTTTTGATCATTACATTTTTCTTGGATTGGCTTCATCCACATCTTTCAACAAGGAAATCATTCACTTAGTCTCTTCAGCAATAATTAAGCTGAGAAAAGTAACCATGACTTGGGATATTTTGTGAGGAGAAGCTGCTAGCTGTTCTCTTATCCTGTTTTTTCCTTGTCTGAATGCCAAGGCACCAATATGAAAAAAGAGAAAAGAAAAGCAGATGTATTCAGTGAATGCACTTTGGCACCTTCTCCGAGCGGGAAAAAATTGATGTGTGACCTAACCCATGAATGTTAGACCCAGGGTGAGGAATTATGAGGTGTTATAGATTCCATCTTTCCTAGTTTATAGTCCACTAATGCTATGTTTGGTTCGGGAAAGTATTAAAGGAAAAAAAATGGTAAAAAGAATAATTATCTCATGTTTGATTATATTATGAAAAAATATAAAATAAATATAATTAAATTTAGTTAAAAGTTTATGTATTTTCAAATTATTTAATCTTATTTAAAAAGTTAAAATAAGTGAAATGAGTTTGGAAAAATATATAAAAATAATTTATTAACTTTCAATCAAATAGAGATTGAAATTTTTTTGGAAGAATGCATTACTCTCAAGCCTTCAAGATATTATTATGTTGATATTAAGAGGATTATGAATCAATTTAAGGACAAATTGGGTGAAGCATGTTATGGAACTGTATTTAAAGCAAAGTTTTTTTGATGAAGTTCTTGTTGTTGTCAAGATCCTTCAACAATTTCAAGGGAAATGGGGAAGAATTCATTAATGAAACGAGAGAAATGAACAAAATCCACCATATTAATATTGTTTGCTTAGTTGATTTTTGTGCTGATGGATTTTGTCGTGCCCTTGTTTATGAGTTCTTACCTAATGGATCTTTAGAGAATTTTATATTTTCAACAACTATTAAAAAATGCTCACTTGGTTAGGAGAAACTTTAAGATATTGCTCTAGGCATGACCAAAGGTATTGAGTATTTCCACCAAGGTTGTGATCACAGAAGCATCCATTTTGATATCAAGTCTCATCATATTTTAGTGGATTATAACTTCAATCCAAAGATATCCAATTTTGGCCCAGAAAAATTATATTCTAAGGGGAAATTGCTGTTTTTATGAATGCAACTAGAGGGATTGTGGGTTATATTGCACCGGAAGTATTATCTAGAAATTTGGAGAATGTTTCCTAAAAGTTAGATGTTTATAGTTTTGGAATGTTGTTGCTTGAAATTGTAGGAGAAAAAAAAATGTTGATGTGACAGTGATAAACACTAGCCAAGTATACTTTCCAAAATGGATCTAAAATCATTTGAATAAAGGAGAAGAGTTGTAGATTTGGGTTGAGGAAGATGAAGATGCTAAAATAGCAAAGAAATTAACAATTGTGGGACTTTGGTGTATTCAATGGTATCTAGTGAATCGTCCTACTATGAAACTTGTGGTACAAATGTTAGAATAGGAAGGTAGGAGACAATTTAGCCATGTTGCCTAATCTTTTCACCTACATGAATCCAATGAGAACAAATGCAAGCTAGCCTAGAAGATCTCTTCAACAAGAACTAACAATGATCTTAGAACTAGAGTGAAAAAAAACCTAGTATTTTTTATTTTGTATAGTGTAGGATACGATGGAACAACACAATCTTTTAAGTTTATTCATTTCTTTTTTATATTTTCTAGCCCATTTCTCCATTTTGTGCTAATTTATATTCTCCTTGTTTCTTTTTTGGACTACTTCCTATGCTAAATTTTTCCCCCTTTCATTTTCTATTTCCCAAATTTGGATGGCAAAAACAATGTCATTTTGTATCTCAAATTTTCACCACTTAATGGTTTTACCTTTGAGAAGGTCCCTTCATTAAAGACAAGAGTGCCAGATTGAAAGACCTTATGTCTTGTCTCTTTGAAAAAAATGATTAAGGAGTCTTGACATATTACAATATGAAATAATATTGAGATATGTGTTAGGACAAGGAGTCCACATTGCATTCTTTGTCATCTTCAAATTGAACAATTTCTTCATCAGATGCACCTTATTGTTTGCCGACGGCTTTTCATTCATACCGGACAAAGCCTTCATCAGATCTGCTGTGGTCTTCCCCTTTACAACATTGTGTGCAACAGACCTAGATATAGTTAACCTAATAACTCCTAGAACCTGTCTGTCAAGAAGCGCCCATTCCTCAGCCTTCATACTCTCAGGTTTTGTCCCCAAAAGAGGCAGATGCAATTTCCTCCCATAGAGATAATCTTCAATTTGCATCCTTCAATATGCAAAGTCTGTGCCATTAAACTTTTCTATTCCAGACGCCTTTCCTGCTTCCTCTGCCATTGCTCCCACTCAAACCTAACCCTAGGCTCTGATAACAGTTGTTGTGCCAGTGAAAGCTTTGATGCCAACAATGTTAGTTTAAAGAACACAAAGATAAAACAATCACACATATGGTACATGGGGTTTTAATGTGGTTCGGACAACCATTCCTACGTCTACAGATGAGAGATAATGATTCCACTATACAATAGAGAATATTATAGAGGACAGAACAAGATACAACTATTGGGTTCCCGAAACATCCCATGTTTCCCCACTCTTTGTATCCATATCTTACTACGAGCCCTCTCGCTCCACCGGGTACCTCCCATTCTTCCTCACATCTCTATCCACCTCGTATAGTCTCTACAGGTCCATCTCCATCTCATAACTTTTTCCCCTCATGACCTAGAATATTTATAGAGATATTTCCAACAACCTTCCTTATTCTATAAGAAAGTCTAATATTACAATAATATATCAACCTAGAAATATTCTATATAATATTCTTTACAAAAAAGGAATCTATACTAATTAGGAATTTGGGACACTTCCTAACATTTGTGTCTTCTTCCGTCTTTATTCTTTGATCCCTCATTCTTTAATAAGTTTTATGTTGACTTCTATCTCTCTTTCCTTGATAGTTTAATTTTGTGTCTTCTTTTTCTTGGTAGTTTTTGTTTTATATCTCATGCTACTTATTCTTTTTTGAGCATATACATTTTCTATTCCTATTGAGTTTCATAATGTCTCTATGTTTGAACTTGTTCGCATTGATCATTTCCACAATGACACAAATAGTTTTCATGTAGATATTGGTATTTGGTACTTCGATTAAACGGTACAAAACTCGATTGATTGCTAAGGGATTTCTCAACAGTATGATTGCTAAGTTGTCTACCAAATCACATCCACTTTTGCATTTTTGATTTTTGATTTGCAAACTCTCAATGCTTTTTACAACCACATCATGAGTTTGTGGGGAATGTTAAAAGTTATTAATATATTTAGTATATTAGAACTATATATTTATTTATTTAGTTACTATATCACAATTATTTTCTTTCTTTTTAGATGTAAAGGTAAATTAAATCTTTATCTTTATTTTTTTATTAGGCCTATTTAAATTGTAACCATGTTGTACTACTTTTAAAAAACAAGAATTCATAACGAGAAATCCTATATTTATTTTCCTTTCTCTTTTTTCTCTTTGAATCTTGTTTGGATTTTGAACACAACTGTTAAATTTTTTCTAAGAATAAACACGTCCTCCAAATTCTTGCTCCTCAAGAATCATACTTTGCCTTTCAAGGGTTTTTTCTTGCTTGTGCAAAGTTGGGACTTGAAATAGTATTTCACATTAAAAAGGCATGCCATGAAAACTGAATTTCACAGTTCTGTTAATAACTGAGATAAAGTAAACTCTTCATATTTTCTTCCTTCCAAGTTTTATGATGACTAAAATTTTCTAAATGGTTTAATACACGTACAGTATTGAGAGAAGAACTTGGCGATTGCAATCTCCACTATTTTTGCAACATCAGCATGATTGGGAAGACTTTCTTCACTCAAATTGATGTCTCTGTTTTTTCGGTTATATTTATGTTGCTCACTTATATCTGTCCACATTTTTAATCCAATTTATATTTCTTTCTTATTAGGAGCCTGGATATTTTCGAATTATCGGTAAGGTTTTCAAATTCCTACTATTAATTCTGTGTAAAAATAATATAATGAGAATTTCATATGAAAACTCATGAAAAGTACTGAATTCGATTTTGTTTATTCAAAATTTTACTTTGCTGCAAAAATATTTTTATATTTGGAATTTACTTAATTTGAATTCAGTTCAAGTACATTCACAATACAAAGAAGGCAAAACAAATGGAATTGAAACTGGGGTCTCCATATACAAGGCCCCACATCCATGCAACCAACAAAACAAATTGCAACAAGACAACCACATAATGTTTTCCTTAAACTTTGATAATGGAATGCATGTATCATTAATTTGTTTACAATGATTGTATTCCTTTTTCTAAAACCTTTATTCATTTCACATTTGATTTATATTCAGTCATAGGAAGATTTGTGTTGGGGATATTGTGCCTATTTGCCTATTTAGTCTACAAGTTTCGACGAAGACATTTATCGTTAGATGATGATGTTGAAGAATTCTTACAGAGTTATAAAAATCTTCAGTTGATTAAGTACTCATATTCAGATATAAAGAAGATGACTAACAAATTTAGTAATAAATTAAGACAAGGAGCTTTGGCTCTGTATATAAAGGAAAACTTCGAAGTGGTCAAATTGTAGCGGTAAAAGTTTTGGTTATGAATAAAGCTAATGGACAAGATTTTATCAATGAAGTAGTCACAATTGGAAGGATTCACCATGTTAATGTAGTGCGACTTGTTGGATTTTGTGCAGAGGGATTAAAATGGGCTCTGGTATATGAATATATGCCTAATGGGTCCCTTGATAAGTTTCTTTTTTCTAAACTTGAAAACAACATTCTTTCGAGTTGGGAAAGATTATATAAGATTGCACTAGGTGTGGGTTGTGGGATTGAATACTTACATCAAGGTTGTGACATGCAAATTCTGCATTTTGATATCAAGCCACACAACATTCTTCTTGATGCAAACTTTATCCCAAAAGTTTCTGATTTTGGCCTTGCAAAATTACATTCAATAGAAGAAAGCATTGTGTCTCTAACTGCTGCTCGAGGAACATTAGGATATATTGCTCTAGAATTATTCTACAAGAACATTGGAGGTGTTTCATATAAAGCTGATGTGTATAGTTTTGGAATGTTATTAATGGAAATGGTGGGAAAAGGAAGCATGCAAATACATGTCTAGAGCAAAGCCAAACATCCTTCCCGTCATGGATTATGATCGAATAGATCAAGGAGAAGACATGGAAATTGTAGATGCCACTGAGGATGAACACAAGTATATAAGGAAGATAGTCATAGTTGCATTATGGTGTGTACAGATGAATCCACGGATCGCCCTTCAATGAGCAAGGCATTGGAGATGCTAGAAGGTGAAGTTGAACTCCGCAAATGCCCCCAGGCCTACTCTATAGTCCAGGAGATGTCAGTTGAGGATCATATGAACAATCCAGTCGGGGTACCAATTTCTTCACGAAATGCGACAATGACGATCAGCTTGGAGGGAAGGTAGTGCCTCGCAATAGCTACTCTCATTCTCTGTCCTGTAATACTTTGTGGTTGATTGGTTTAGATGCAAGGGTTAGTGCTTTTGTAAGATCCATATATGTACCAAGGTAATGTTTTAGCCAGAGGCAGTTCCTTGGCACCCTTGGACCGAGGGTAGTCTTCACATGCCTTGAGAACACTTGAAAATAAGAAATGATTAGGCTGTACACGGCCAGATATCATCTTGCAGAAAAGTTCAATAGCTTCCTTATCACACTCTCCAATTTGCACATATGCTGTGATAATTGCGGTCCAAGACATAACATTATGCTCAGGCATCCGATCAAATACCTTCCTCAAATCATCCACGGACCCATCTGCTGTACACTTTGCATACATGTCCACCAAGCTACAACCAACACAAACATCTGAAGCCAATCCCAAACATATAACTTGGGAATGCAATTGCTTCCCTGGTGCTAACAATCCTGACTCTGTACTAGCAGAAAGGACACTACTATATGTAAACCGATCCAGTGCATGACCACTCAATTCCATATCCAAAAACAATTCAATTGCATCTCTGGCACAACCAATTGCGCAAATTAGTTATCATCAAAGTCCAAGTACCCAAATTTCTCTCTGGCATTTTCTCGAACACCTTATAACCTGAGCCAAGTCACCACTACCCTTCACGAACACATCAATCAATTCACACCCAACACACACATCAGCCTCAAAATAGCCGGTTTTCACCACAAACCCATAAATTATCTCCCCAACTCATTGAACAAGCCCGAATCACGGCCACAAAGCAATACTCATTTGGGTAAAACCCAATTCGAGAAAATAAAAAAATGTCCAATTGCTTGCAACTCCATGCTGTTAATCGCAAACATGAGACCATCGCACTCCATGAAACCAAGTCTCTCTTATTTTCCATTCCCTCAAAAATCAACCTAGCGGTTGCGGTGTCGCCACATTTGGAGTACAAGCTGATCAGAGTGTTCAACACAACCGAGTCGAGCTCAAGTCCAGACTGAATTAGCTTCCGGTGGACGAGTTTCCGGAGTTGGAAGTGCGGAATCGGATGCAGGACTTGAGGAGGATGGAGTAGGTGGTGAGGTCTGGTGGGCGTTTTGCAGGGTCATGAGATCAAGGGAGGAGAGTGCATGGTTGAGGTGGCCCACGTCGAGTTGGCGGATCCGACGGTTCTGAGGGGCTCGAAGTTGGGGTTTTTGTGAGAATGCGGGTTGGGGATAATGTTTTGGCGGGGAGGGCTTAGGGTTTTGAAGAAGGTGGAAGGAGGGGTTGGGCGGGAGAGGGAAGAGAGAGAGTTATCACGGTCTTCCCCAACGGCTAGTTTGAGAGAAATGATGTTGTGGAAGGCTTCAAGCTCATAAAGAGGGAGAGCTGACCCAAAATGATTTTTGAGTATTGTGGATTAATATTTTAGGAGGGGTTGCAAATTTAATTTTGGTTGGCTTCTTCTAGTTACCATGTCAAGCCCCAAAAATTCAAATTTATGGTAATTTATAAGAAATAAGAGCCCATTTGACGAGTGATTTAAAAATAGAAAATAATTTTTTAAAATTCATAACATTGATATTGTTTTTCTATTTTAATTTTTAAAATAAAGTGAATAGATAGTAACTATATATAACACTTAAAACTTAAATACTGATTCAATTAATATAAAAATTTACAAATAAAATGAGTTTAAAATGACTATTATTTTCTTTATATAAAATTATTATTTTGATTTTTTCATTAGATAAATGAATTCCAAATTAAACAACACTTAATGTGTTAAATTCATTAATGAATTTAGAAAAATTTAAAAATAATTTAAAACTTAAATAGTGACCCAATTAATATTAGAATGTTATGAATAAAAATTAATTTATAACAACTCTAATATTTCTCTTCTATTATGAATAAAATTAATTTAGAACAACTCTAATTTTTCTCTTCTATATAGAATCATTATGTTATGAACTTTTTTTTTTCACTAAGTAAATGAACTTCAAATTAATAAAATTTAATAGGTTGGATTTATTAACAGTACTTTAAAACTCAAACAATATTCTTATTAATATCATAATTTCATGGATAAAAATTGGTTTATAATGACTCTATTATTTCTTTTCTACGCATAACTATATTTTTATAAATTTTTCCACTAGAAAAATAAACTTCAAATCAAGTGATAGTTTTTATTGAATTTATTAGTGAATTTAAAATTTTTTAAAAATAATTTGGAACTCAAAAATAGATTATTTAGTCATCAAAGCAAAAAAAAAAAAAAAAAAGAAAAAAGAAAGAATAAAATTGATGTATAATGAGTCATGACTTTAATATTTCTTCTATACATACAACTATTTAAAAAAAAAATTTACTAGGTAAATAAATTATAAATTAAGTAAAACATAATTAATAATTTAATTTTTTTAACAAATCCTTTAACTTTTAAGAATAATTGCAATAAAAAAAATTGATCCAATTAATTGTAGAAATTGAGTACTAAATGTATGCATGTAATAAAATTTGACTCATTTACATGTTAAAAAGTTAAACTTTATTCATTATTCATTTTAAATAAAAATATTGACAATTATTATTTTAAATTATTATTATTTATTTTACAGCAATTTTTTTTTAACAAAAATATGTTAATATTCTTTGTTTCTAAATATAATAAAATAGTATATTTTTTTTTATTAAAATATAATGATGATATTTTATAAATATAATACTATTCATGTTTTACTAAAAATATTTCTTTTGAATTTCTTTATAATACAAAATTATTTAAATTTTCAATAAGATTTCAATTAAATTTAATTAATGTTATATAAATTGAATTTATATATTTTATAAAATCAAAATAGAAAATTTATTTTTAAAAACAACTTATCCAAACAAATTGGTTTATTTTTATTTTAAAGTATTTTTTTTTTTATAACAACTTGACAAATACCTTATTTTATAAAACATTAAAAAATTGTTTTATGTTCTTTAACTTAAAAAACAATTTTTAAAATCATGGCCAATGGAAAAAAAATAAAATTAAAGACATATTGATTTGTATTAAAAATAAATACTAAAATAGTAATTTTTGTTTCACTAGAATAAAAAATTATTTCAAATTAAAAAATATTTATCTTTACTTATATATAGTTGTATTTTTATTTTTATTTTTTTAAATGAAACTTAACTTGAATTTGATTTTACATTAATATAAACTAAATTTATAAAATTCTTATACAATAAAAGTAAGACATTGTCTTTAAAAACAATACAAATTCTTTCATTCAAACAAGTTTTTTTATGAAATGCATTTGCCAAATGCTCTTGCTTTTTAAAATAAAATAAAAACTGTTTTTGTTGCTATTTTAAAACAAGTTTTAAAAACATAGCCAAATGGACCTAAGAATTTGCTTGACGGTTGTTTTTGAAAACAAATTTTCAAACTTAGAACCATATTTGGTAATTGTTTTTTGACAAAAAGTTAGTTGTTGATAACTTATAACAAAATTAAATCTATTTTTGAAAATTATGGACAACTTATGTAAATTAGTAAATATGTTATTAAGAAAAAATAATATGAATCATATGATTCAAATAGGTTCTCTTTCATCTTTTTTTTTTTTTTTTTTTTCAATTTCTTAAGAAAATGTAGATATTATTTATTTTTGATGATTATTACTTAATAATAAAACAAGACAATATACAATAATTTAATTTGAATAAGAAATTAATCTAAATCAATCCAAAAAATTCAAAAATGAAACCATAATTCTTCTATTGCATACCTCATTATTTTTCCCTCATAATCTATCCGATTCTTAACAAACTAAAATTCCATAAATATATTAATTCAATCCTTCATTGAAAATGGAAATAACAATGTTTAAATCATCAAATTTGAATTAGAAATGTTTAAACTCTTGTCGTATAGTAAAGTCAAGATAAAAATCATCAATTCTAATGATTTTTTTTAATTAATTAAAGAGAATTTGGAAATTATTGCCTTACTGTAGACCCCCATTTTGGGGCCTCACTTTTTAGCGTTTCTGTAGTCACTTTCTTACCAGATGGAGGCCCCTCAATGAGCCACTTGTCGACTCGTGGATGGCTGCTAGGAATCAGGCTAGTACTTGGAGACCAATGAGGATACGACATCTGTAAAGAAGATTCTGAAAAGGAAGCTACAAGCCGTTATGCTGGAAGGGGATTCTGCAGGCCGTAGGAACGCATATGAGAGAGAAATGGGAGGCTGTAGAGTAGTGGTGCTTGGAGGTAGCTGTTTCTGGAGATATTGTTAGAGGGGCAAATCTGGTAGAGAAAGAAAAGACGAGGTTGCAGAGAGCAGATGGCTTTTGGGAGGTTGGGCTGTGATAGGAGGGGGAGTTTCGGGAGCTAGGAGAGGGAGCTAGGAGAGGTGCTTTTGGGCGGCCATTCTGGAGAGTTATTGAGAGGAGAGTAAGATCTTTTCAAGAGGGCTTTTGGCTGGTTTTTGGAAGAACGGTGAGAAGGGGGACTCCGGGAGCTTTTGAAAGAGTTTTCTGAAGCATTGTATCTTTTCAAGGAGTGAGGAAAAGAACAGAGAGCGACTTGAGAGAGAGAGGGAGAGAGCTTGAAGGGCAAGTTTCGTTGAGGGGAAGCGGATGCTGTACCTACGGAGGGTAGATAAGGTTTTCTTCTGATAGTTTAGAGATAGAACCTCGAAAGAGTATTTTCCAGGTATGCTACTCATTTATCTCCATTATTCTTCTGTTATTCGCTCCCCTTTTTCCTAGCTGGGTTTATTTAGCAGTTTGCGTGTGGATATCATGTGGTTGCTCTGTTGATTTCTATGTTTTCATTGGATTCGCTATGACTACATGTCATATATTTTTTTCTGGGTTCATTTGAGAGAATGATGTGAATCTGGACCAGTTTTATCCGCGTGGTAGCTCAAAGGTCTTCTTCTTATCATTCTCTTTAAATCCATTTCTTTCCCCACTAGTTGGTAAGCCTGTGGATGAATTATGAGACCAGTTCTTGCTTAACCAACTCCCATCTCACCCATCTTTGTTTGGTTCTATCAATTTCCTCCTCTATTTTTTCTCTGTTTGGTGTCTGTTCGCGGCGGTTTTGACTCGTGCATCTCTAATCTGAGAACGCAAATCCAAGAAGCGGGAGCTGCGATACAGGTGCTTAGTTTCTATGGAGTGCCCGAAAGAGCATGTTGAGTAGATTAAGCCTGTTTGAGTGTTCTATATCAGGATTGGAGGTCATAACTGAGTACCTATGCTCAGGTATCACAAAGCCCTTAAAATGTCATCCGCAGAGGACTTCTAAGGATACCTCTTGACTGCTCATCTGTCTGTGCCACTCCTTCATCATCTATGGTATCATTTCCCTTGGCTGGCTATCCTTTGATGCGATGGAGAAGCTTAAACGACACCGAACTCACCACGAAGAGCAACCAGTTATCCTCTAGACAGGGAATGTGATTGCCAATGTTGCTGAAGTAACGCAGAATATATTAATCAAGTTTCTCGAATAATCGAAAGGCGTTTCGATGATGGGTCATGCTTAAGGACGATTCTGTATATGAGATCTAGCGCAGTCGTGCACTCTATCCCGTTTCTTGGAAGCATAATGACAAGGACGCAACTCTGGAAGTTTGAGATAGTGTGAAGCTTTATGAATAAGCTGCTAGGGTCGAAACGCCATGGATGACAGGCTCGACTTGATACCATAAGTATTAGGGTATAAGATTCATGGTCTTACAGTCCCCGTTAATGAATCGCATTGAGTGTAAGTCCAATATGACCCATGGACTTTGCTAGCCAGTTTATTCCCCCAGGATCTCCCATTTCTCTTGCATGTTGGAAGTTTGGGTCTGCATTGGCATGCTGTAACACGTCGTTCCAAGGATTGTAGAACGGGCGTTAGGATCTGTTTAATATATGCCGAAATCGTTGTATGAGAGTCAATTGGCATTGGGATATTATTGCTGCAGTGAGCCACCATTGAAAATATACATATACAGTGTTTGCTACCTAGCTGGGTTTCGTGCACAGTGGCAGCATTGAGGCAATTTGGAATCCTTGCTCTGGTATACAACCAACCTCTAGCATCGTGAGCCAGCACCCCATTTCCATATCCAGATGCCCACCTGAAATGCCGAATCTAACACTTTCATTTCTTCCTCATACCCACTGCATCATTTCTTCACAACTATTTTCTAAACCCATTGATCATACCCCCCACATACCTTTTCTCTCACTATCACCTTCCCATCCTCCATACCCACTGCCAGTAACTTGCTTCACCACCACATTTTCCCTTCTCATTCTTTCTAAACCCTCTCATTCTCCCTTCGCCGTCCGTCTTTACGCATCTCTCAACTTCCATATCCAGCGGTCCTAATCTAACCAGGCTGTCAAAGTCGCCGGTCAGATTCCCTTGGTTGCACCCTCCAATGAAACCGATCCAAGACCAACAAGGAAATCCCATATGACCCAAAGTCACGTCGGCTTCTGGACGAGCGTAGTCGTATTTTGTATTGGCGTTCCTTTGGCCAAGAGAGGGTGCACCTGCCACTTATCTGTTGAGCCATCAATGGCACTTATAATAAATAATCAAGATAAGCATGTGGATGAGGAAGAGGTTGCCATGCCATGGCCCACAGGACAAGAAAGCTGTTGGAACGCCTGCTATGTTTGACTCATACATTTCTGAGGATCTCTACCTCAACGTCTTGTCTCTATTACATGTCGGGGTTTCTGTGGAAATCATAATGCAAAGATACAATGAATCAGATGTTGGGAGCATGGAAAGAGACTCATGATGCTTCCAATGATATCCCGTTAGCCCTGAAATCGCTATCATCTCCCAAAGAGGATGCAAGTAATGAGCGCTACCTATCCGAGTCCAGAAACTCATGCACGGGATGGCTACTACCATCTCCAAATGCTACAGCGACCCACTTTCCTCAGCCTTGGGCTCATCTACAACTTACCTTACCCATCCCAAACACCCTGCTCCCATCACCCATGCCACCCGTGAGTAAGAGCACTAACCCATGTCTCTCCCTCTCTCTCGCCACTCGTTCTCTATTTTACGTCAATCCTCCCGTGCATGGCCATCTGTCGCTCCTCTCACACTCTTCTTCATCCTATCCCGCCGTCATGCTCATCACCTTCATCCATCTATATCTCTCATACCCACCCAATTAAGTAACCATACCCATTTCTTATTCCATATACTCACCGAGCCCATAGTTATACCATCATCTCTTGCTTATTTCCACACGTATCCACCATAGGTAACCCAACTAACCTTCATACCCACGCCCTCCACCCCAGACCTGGTCATTTGTCCCATTCCCAACAGCGGGTTTATGAGGATTTCGTTTGGTTTCTCTGGCAAAATCAATCTGGACAGAGCTCAAATGCAGTTCCTGCTGGATCACATGCTGCATCTGGTGGCTCCTGGCAGTTCTGGTTTGTCTTGCGCTTATGCTTCATCATCAAGACAGCTTAGCCTAGGCTTCTACTCTATTGGGACCGGGACCACTGGATCCAGTGCTACTCAGCTCTTGGATCTAATTCTTGAGGATATGGATCCCAGTTCTGCCCAATTCCTCAGTGGCCCTTCTGCACGCATTGGAGTGATGGATGGTGTTTCTCCTCATGGCTCTAAACTTAACTCTGTTTCATTTTCGTCAGTGGCTCCTACCCCTGAAGTTCATCCAGTGGAGGCCTCTAATGTTGGAAAAGGATTGGGAGCTGCTGCACTATCATTGCCTGTTGCTTCTACCACAGAACATCCGTGGAGTGCATCTCTAAACCCTTGTTGAATATTGGAGATGCATTGGATAAGTACCAAATTGCTGCATAGGAGTTGGAAGCTTTGCTAACCAAGGACTCAGGGGATGCTGAAATTCAGGGGTTTATCACTCAGATTCTTGAAATAATACTCAAATGTATGTGCCAAGACGAGGCTGCATTGACTGTAGCTCAAAAGGTGTTTAAGAGTTTATATGAGAATGCATCAAACAGTCTACAGTGGAGTCATCACGTGATTAGAAGGCCTATGGTTTGGTGACAGTGGTAGTGACATGGACAAAGGAGAGAAGATGATAGATCAGATTTAAGAGATGGAAGCCACATCTCTGCCAACATCATTCCTCCCTGAGCTCACCACTGCATGCTTCCAGTTGCATGGCCACCTTTGGCATGCAACTTTTTTCCTTTTCTTATGCCATGAGCTATCAACCCAGTTCATCATCCTTTGATTTTGAAAGCAGTTTCCCTATACCTCATTTTGGTAAATACTTTCTCGATTTCAGGTTTTCAAATAATTCCAATTTCCCCCATATTTAACCCTTAGAATTTTTAGGATCACCCAAGAGTCCCATTTTTAGTAAAACTTTGTTGCCATCTTTCCTTCTGGCAAACAATTTCTACATCCCCCTTTGTTTTAAAATAAACAAGATTTTAATTTTGTAATTCCAATTAATGGAATTTACGAAATTAATTCATACTAAAATAAATCGGGCATTGGTGGGGGCCCCACATAAATAATTTTATAATTGACTGACTAATTGATTGATTTGATTATCATACATGATTGATTTATCCTGCTCCCTGACATGCATGCTATCATTCCTTAATTGTGCACTAACTCTCTCTTTTGATAGCGCATGGTGGCTCGTTGCCCAAGTATGTACCCACTTTCACTTTGATCAGTGTCTATGCATGTTCTGATACCCACGTGTGCATGATTTATTCCGAGTATTCATTGATTTACTCATCCATTGTCATTATTGCTTCATCTCATTAGTAGAGACCCGACTTTAGGGGCTTAGAAAGGTGTTACGGTCTTTACCGTACCTTCCCAAATAGTAACCTGACCCCCGAACCCAATCCGGTTTTTCACAGACCATTTTTTCTAAAATAAGGAGTCACCCTTAGGGTTTTTCTTTCTTATTTTGTTTACCCTTTAAAATAAAACAAAAATAAGTGGTGACTCCAAGTCATTTTTCTAAAACAATAAAAATCATTTTTCAAATAATAAATCGAGTTCGCCATCGAGTGGGAAACGCATGAGTCGAAATGCGGGGTCCACACTTACATTCTCATTGATAATGTGGAATATTTATATATAAATACATTTCAATTTTACTATAATTCAAATTTTATCTTCTACTCTAATTTAAACTAATAGTATACTTCTACTCTAATTCAAACTTTATATTTTACTCTAATTCAAACAAATAATTAATAGATAAATATTAATAGTTAAATTAAGGATAAACTAATATTTAAATTATTTAGTTTCTCTATTATGCCTCCACAAGATGGGGCTCTAGGAGGAGCGTTGAATCTTTGCTTGAAGAGTGAGAAATCATGCATGTGGAAGAGGCTTGGTGAGTGCATCAACTAACTGATCTTTGGAGTAAACATGAGCCACATAGAGAGCATCACTTTGAACTTGTTCATGAATAAAGTGGTAATCCAATTCAATATGTTTCATGCAGGAATGAAAGATCGAATTGGAGTTGAGATGAGTAGTATCAACATTATTGCAATAGATCATAGACACTTGTAGAACATAAGCACTAAGTTCAATAAGAAGTGAACATACCCAACGTAATTCTGTAGATGTATATGCAACAAAACGATATTCCACTTTAATAGAAGAGTGTGCAACAATTCTTTACTTCTTAGAACTCCATGAGATAGGATTACGACCAATGTAAACGATGTAAGCACTTATAGAAGTAAAATTATCTTTAGCATGAAAAGAAAAGGAGAGTTGCGATAAAGAACCAAACCATGATCATATGTGCCACAAAGGTACCAAAAAAGGTGTTTGACAACAGTTTAATAAGCACTAGTAGGGTGATGCATAAATTGTGAGGGTTTACTCATTGTAAAAGCGATTTAAGGTCGAGTGAGAAATATACTGAATATTGCCAATAATAGTCTGATACTCTATTGGATTAGAGAGGATGGTACCGGTATAGAGTTCAAGAGTTAGAGATGTAGTAAGTGGTGTGGCGCTTGGTTTAGCATTTGACATGTGAGTGTGAGCTAAGAGATCGCCAATATATTGATGTTGAGAAAGAAATAATCCATGACGATGGTGTATGACTTTAATGCTAAGAAAATAAGAAAGAGACTCGAGATCCTTAAGAGAGAATTGTTGGGCAAGATTAGGATGAAATTTTACACGACACCATCATTGTCACTTGTTATGATAACATTATCAACATAAACAAGGAGATAAACCATGACACCACTAGTGTTGAGGACAAATAGTCAAGTGTAAGTATGAGAGTTAGTGAAGCTCAAGGTGAGAAGAAACTAGTGGAGCTCATGATACTAAGCATGTAGTGCTTGCTTGAGACCATAGATAGCTTTTTAAAGTTTGCACACATAATTAGGATGATCACAGTCAATGAATCCCAATGGTTAAGCCATGAAAACATCTTCAAACAAGTGGCCTTGAAGAAAAGCATTATTAACATCAAGTTGGTAGAGAAACCAAGCATGGCTGATTGTAATACTAAGAACAAGATGTATAATGGTGGGTTTAACAACAAGACTGAAAACATCATGATAATCAATGCTCGGTCATTGCTGAAATCTTTTGGTGACAAGATGAGCTTTGTACTTGTCAACAGAACCATTAGGTAAATGCTTAATGTGAAAAATCCACTTACACCTAAGAAGATTGTGCTTTGGTTTTGGGGAAACAAGTTCTCGTGTACCATTTTGAACAAGGAAAGTAATAATACACTTGGAGACTTAGTTATCTTCTTACAAGGGCTGCAAATGAACTAATTATCATTCTTAGTCTATTTCATGCTTCATTTCAGATCTGAATTTTTCTTACTTGCTCTATTGTTGTCCAAATTTCTTAATCATTTATCATTCTCTAATCATTCTGCCCAAGAATTTGAATAGAACCTCCAAATAATCATCCAAATTTTCAACTCTTGACAAGCAACCACACTTGGACACTCATAGTTCCACTCTCCTTACAGTATAAGATTCTAAACTTCAAGAATTTTGATTTCTTGTTTAGTCTTATTGTCTACTTTGCATGTTATTGGTAAGATAATGGTAGCTCCACACAAGAGGAATGACATGAGTAAGGTACATGTTGCTACAAGGATGAGATGGAGACTAAAAAATTCTGTCATGATTTGAATTGTTGCCCAAAGCAGGTTCTCTCATTGCCAGGGTATAACTCTCAAATTAAGCTTATTTGTAATGTATGGGAAAATTATATGCTAATAATGTTCGAAAGCTGATGGCTAGTGAGGTTTGTGTCTATATGAATGTGCTTTTGAGTTTTGAACCTTAATTTACAATCTAGAGATTAAATATGGAATCTTGTGTTTTCTACAAATGTTAGAGATGTTACAATATTAGAATTGTTGATTTTCTATGATGCCTTGATGTCTTTTGATAAACTTAGAATGAATTGTGGACTTGGGAAGGGATGATTTCATCAATAAGCATGTAAGAAAACACCATTAACACATGTCAGTATGAAAATGACTAAACTGGGGCATGAATACCAAAAAATGTTAACCTTGTACCTATAGTAAAATAATGGAACTTCAAACTCTGGAAATCATGTGTTTTTCCTTTTTAAACTAATCCATGCATGGAAACATGAAAAAGATTGCTGAGGTTGTGGCCATTAACAATATATACCTAGAGGGATAAAGCAACATCATAAAGAGAAAATTTGGAAAAGGTACACCCTTGGGCTAACCTAGATCTACAAGCTAGGACAAGAATTGGTCATAGGCTTGTACCTACAAAACCTACTTATAATTTCTAGGGAACTTCAGAGTGCATACACGTGTGTGTGTCTATACATGTTTGGATGTATATATATGTTTACAAGATAAAAACAGAACCTTGTACTAGATGTAGGCAAAAGTATTCACTAGATACAAAAATTTCCTTGTGTCACTTGTTGAGACCAGAGAAATACCTATTTGGATGTGGTGATTAGATTTCAACATAGCTTTCTTGATGGTTTGGTTCTTGAATTATGAGGCGGTGGTGTCTGTTGTACCCTTAAATTTTACTCTGTATGAAGTAATTAATTTATGGAGGCAAAAATTCCTTGTATCATGAAAGGAATAGCAGTTTCTTGTTGATACTATTTTGTTTGGATGTTGGGTTCCTATATTGTTCAAAATGTGATTTTGATTGCCTGATTATTGCAACTCACATTTCATCCATTGTTTGTATTCTGCCTGTAGGGTAATATGATACTATCAGATATTGGAGTTGCTGAGAAGTGAATATATCATTCTACTCTCAATGGTAATTATAGCTTGCCTAGTGTAACGTAATTGATAATATCATGGCCTCGCCTCCTAGTCCCAGTTGGTTTCTTTAGTTTTTGTCCATGAATGACACTTTATTCAAATAAGCATTGGTGTGTTGTTACTCATGTAATCTTTTTTCTTATTCATAGAAAAAATAACTATTTAAATATGTTGTTCTATGTCCTCATGGATCTCTGTTAACAAAACATCAAATCTCAGAGCTTCTTAGCCTTTCTTTTTGAGTGTCAAGTCATTTTCTCAATATGTTGATCTAAAAAATCTCTGTTGTGTTCCTACAGGTTTGTTTTGTAGATGCTAATTGGGATTCACCATCTATATATATCCATTGTATGATTCTATTATTTTTTTGCCGGAAAAAAGGTTTATAATAGATATCATGTTTAGGAGAAGGATTTTTGTTGACTTATGAGTTTTGTATTTCTCCAAATTTTGGAATATTACCGTGAAGCTTTTGTGTCAATCTTGAAGGGGTTAGCCCTTTTCTTTTTTTGTTTACCCAATCTACACTTGCCATTCAGTTATGAGGTAGTTGGGATAAGGTCAAGCTGCTATTGCAACATGAAATTGCATGTAATATCAAAAGAAAGATTATGCTTACTCAAATTCTTAGAAGAAAAATGTTTCTGATCCACACCATTTTTATAGTGTTTTGAAGGATTTAATGGGGAGCCTCACAAATGAGCGTCACAAAAAATTAATAATGATAACTTATAGCTGTGGCCAACTCCAAAATGCAACTATATGCCATTTAGCGGGGGCCAAAAACAAGATGCAGCTGTAAGAACCATTTGTTGCACTTTACTGTGGTTGCTACTATTACTTTAACTTGTGTTTACGGTCACTTTCACAACTGCAACTATAAGAAATTGTTGCACCACCTATGGCTACACCATGCAGCGGTCAGCTTGGTGTGCAACCATAATTTGCAGGCACACCATTTCTGACCTCTAGTGAGGGTCACTAGCCGCTGCTATAAGGCATTATTCCTATAGTGCTCCCTCTTACTATTTGGGCTTGGTTAATATCATACTAGTTTGAAAATTTTGGGTATATGGTTTCTAGAGATGCATTTGAAGTTCATTTGTTAGAGAATATTTGAATTTTGAGAGTTGGTAGTGGAGTATTAATTTTCCAAGGTTGAGATTTGTTGGTTTTTGGTGTAATTAGTATTTGTTAGTTTAGGGATTCCTTGTCCCACATGGATTATGAATTGGTTTGGTCAATGCTTGGAGGCTTATATATAAGCTATCTTAGTGGCTTTAGCCAATATTAGTATAAAGAAAGCTCTTTGCCAAGTAAGAGCCTCCTAGTTTGATATTCTTCCAATTTTGTAATTTTCTAATTTAAAAGTTAATGAATTGATTGCTATTTCCCAAGGACATAGGTAAGACACTCTTATGGTACATAGGAAGGACCAGTATAAGTGAGAGACATAAATAACATTAGAAGAGGAGACATGTAAGTGAAGAAAGCCTTACCAATCATCGAGGTGTTGCAGGGATAGTAAAGTCCGCAATTACCAAGTTCTTTCTGAAGTCCTACATCAAACCATCCGTGCCATGTTAGTCACAAGGAAGAATGCCCTTGATCGCCTAAATTTTAAATTTTTGAGAAGCAAGAAAAGGAGAGATTAATTAAGATGAAAGAACTCTAAATAAATCTTTTGTCTTATTCTCATGAGAAAATAATAATTGCAAGAAGCATCCTTACCTCGGAATTTTAAGGTTTTGGGAGAAAGTAATCCCCCTGTTAACAATGAAAGTTAGATTTGTAAAAAATTAGGAAAAATGACAAAAATAAAGATTTGATTGAAAAGCAGCTTCTAATTGGAGCCTTACTAATAAAGGGAAGGAATAAATCATTGGTTATAAACTTCCAAAGCCCTGCAAGATTAAACCAAACAAGTGAAATTAGGGATAGAAATATTGAAGACTCACGCAAGGAAGATAAGATGGTTAGCATAATCAGATTTTCAGGGAATTAATTTCCTATAAAATCGCGTTTCCTTGATTGCAGGCACTGTAACCCCAACTCCAAAGATCAAGTATGAGGGCATCTTATACTCACAATTTTTCTCTGAAGTGTTGGGAATATGTTCGTGCCATGGCTTCTTGCATTGAAAGGCAGTCGCAGTGAAATCTATATCGTAGTAATATTGCCCTTTCATTTCGCATTGGCGCTGGCAGAAGTGAGGCAAATATGAAAGCTGAAGCCCCAGAAGCAGGTAATCTTGCAAATCTGACATCGAAAGATCGCTGGGCTCTCGAAGTGACTTCAACGGTTGAATAATAATAGATGTGCCAATGGTGCATGAATACGGAATATCTCCCACCGACACAGTCTCCAAAAACTGCATAAGCGTATGTTGGTGAGGAAGAGGAAGAGCCTCTAGTGTTGCATGGAATTATATGAATGTAGTTGTCGTCCCTGATTGACTGCTCACAGTTCATCAAAACTATTGTATAGACTATTTCAGAATGCAGAGTATAAGCAGCTCCCCATTCAAAAGGCAAAGAATATGGAGATTCATAATTAGTGTAATATGCACCAATGGAATGACGAGGACTGGAGATCAGACAGTTGTCCTTCTTTCGCCCAGGATCCACTACCCGAATTGTATAATTATGGTAGTTGATCTGGGTAACTAAGTATTTCCCATTGTATTTCCCACCATGAAGAAGGAAGCAGGCATGGATGACTACTGTCATGAGGCCTACTCCCACGAGTTGTGCCTCCCTTAACATTATCAACTTAGAGAGAGAGAGAGATGCTCTGTTTTTGGGTTGTGAGTTCCACAGAGAGAGAGAGATACTCTGTTTTAATTGCAGCTTTCTTCAACATATTATTCTTCCCCAAACTGTTTGATTTTTCAACAGGGACCACACTTTCATCCTATCACATCCAGCCAACTGTGAGCTTCCCATTATTTAGAATCACTATGTTAAAAATGATGCTTGAAGTTATTATGGTTTATATTGGAATTGTTTATGTTTTAAATATTACATAATTTTTAGGTCTCAACAGTGGGAAAAGGATAAAGAAGTATCTTACTCATACGGCATGTTAGTAAATACTGATAGACCAATTTTCTACAATTTTTTCAAGTAAATTTTAAATTCTGAGATAAAACTAAATTTTTATTGTAGCAGTCCTCCATCTTTTTTGTATTCCCTAAAAGCACCTGCCTTCCCAAACAAAGAAAGTTCTAAACCCTTTGTACAAAATTTTCAAATCTAATTACATATATATAAAGTAAGGGAGAAGCAGTGCAAATTAAAACTATAGAGATAAGCAGTTGCTTAAAAATGGGCATCTCTTTATTCTTCTTCTTCTTGTTTATGAGATTGTTTGCAGAGATTAATGGAGGGAGCCAAGATGATGAGTGCAAGGTGTCACGCCCTAAGACCCACTCCAAGGGCGTGACGGTCAATTCACACTTTAAACGCGAAGGCTTACAGTGTAACCTGACCTAAACAATTATCTTGTAATTGGAAGTTACCAATTACCAAATACCTGTTCAGAGTAGCGGAACAAAATCTAAAATCCTCAAAATTCAATTTCAAAACTAAAACATCCACTATCCAAAATCCATTGTCCAAATATTTGCAAACTTAAACAATTCAAGGACTAGAACAAATTTCAAAATCTCCAAAACTCAACTTTGATCTAACATAAAATTTGAAGGATCAATATCCAAATAACTTCCAAATACCAAAAGATCCAAATAAACACAATTAATAGTTAAACAAAATCCAACATAAAATCCTAAGTCAAATCCTAATGATGACCATTCCTCAGCCTAGCCATCACTCCTCACCCGAACTAAGGATACCTGAAAAGTAGTCAACAAATGGGAATGAGCTCACAGCCCAATAAGGAATATTAATGCAGTTCATGGATCAAATATTTCCATTTCAAGTAGGAGATATCGTTTTTTTTTTTCTCATCAAATATCAGAGTTTCAAAAATACCAATATATTTAAATTTCAACCAACCATTTTCATGTCAAATTCAAACACTTTCACATAAGATTCAATCAAATCCATTCAATTTTTCATTACTCTGGTTATCAAATATCAAATGCCCAGTTAGGTGGGACTTTTCAAATGGGTGGCTAGCCTCAAATTGTTCCTGGTGGAAGGAACCAAACACTACTAGTACTAGTAACATCTAACCAAACCCCTAGAGGCTGGGGTCCAAATCAATTACATTCCCACCATGAAATGTAAAGGTCAACTATTATATCCCGTTGACAGGGCCGAATAGTCAACTATTATATCCCGTTGACAAGAGCCAAATAAACCAGAGTGATGTTTTTGTTCAAGTATTCAAATTTACACAACATAATATCTCCATATTTTGTGTCATAAATAAAACAAAATATTCCAACATAATATTTAGTGCAAAACAGTTTGATCCATGCATGGTAACAAAATATCATTTTCTTTTCCACAATTCAAAATAACATATAAAATAATTTTATTTTATAAATATTGCATTAACTTCCCTTACCTCAAAATATGCAAAGACCTTGAAGGAAAAATAACCCTGAAAAGTCTACTCCTCACCTAACACAATAAAAAGACCACTATTACTATTTAACTCAAAATATAAATCTGATAATCCTAAAAATTTCTAAATGTTAAGATTAATATTTTTTATTAACAAAGTAATAATTTAATTACTCTATTCCTTATTTAATTAAAATTAATAAATTCTCAATTTGTTTCTAATAACACATTACTAATTTAATTAAATTACAATTTTATTTCATTATAAAATTCTATATATATATAATATATATATTTTGCTAAATCTCTCATTCTATTTATTACGAAAAGACCATTATTACTATTATCTTATTTATTAATCTAAAACTAAATATTATTATTACTCTTTTTTTTTTTTTTTTTAATTATCCAATTGAATAGTTACCCAACCATTACTCATCTCGGGTACACACCAAAAAGCAAGATTTTTTTTTTTTTTTTTTTTGCCTAATGATGATTCATTATATATATATATATATATATATATATATAAAAGCCTCCATGGCACTGCCGCGCCCCACCTGTGTTTCCTTTTCATTGCCATCATAATCTATTATATATATAATTATATATATAAGGGCTTCCTGGCACACGCACCTTTTGTTTTTTTTTTTTTTTTTTTCTTTTGTTTTGTTCCATGCTTCCAGTAGCACAGTACACGTACGCCCTTTTATTTTTTTTTTTATTAATAAAATTAACCCTAACCTAAAATCGAAACCTTCCAAGGAAATTTTTCTTTTTTTTTTTCCATCTAATAAAATTTAAGATCTCCCAAAATCAAAATCTTAAATTTTCACTATTTGATATTAAAACGAATTTAAAAAAAAAAATAATCTAACCCTAATCTAGATTTGGGGTTTTCCAAAAAAATATATCTAATGTGCTTGAAATTAACTAATAAATCTAAAATAATAATCTAGGGGTTAGAAACTTACCTATAGAGGTTTGTTCTTCAAACCTTGAAATCTGACCTCAACTTCACGTTCTCTGGAAACTCTCTGCGAACAGGAATACGATTCAAAAAAGAACAGGAAGAAGAGAATTTTCTATTTATACCTAGGGTATTATTCGTAAAATTACCCTTTTACCCCTCTTCCTTTTTATTAAATTAATTAATTAACTAAATTAATTATTATTAGTAATTTCCTAAATTACCCTTAAAAGAAAATGTTGGGCGTTACACAAGGCGTCAAGGTGCAGTCACCATGGTCCAGTCATCCGGTTTCCGTTCCGGCTAAAACACCAGCCAGACCACTGTGGATATCCGGAGTTTGAGTTATCATGCTCAGAAGAGAACCGGACCATACTAGAGCTGCCCTATTCAGGAAAGTTCTGGGTGAAGGAAATAGATTACATTTCTCAGATGATTTATGTCTCGTACCTGCGCGATTGCCTTCAAAGGCAGATTCCAAACCTTGGTTTATCTGCCTCTCCCTTCCAGTTCACATACGACACAGACGACACAGACGACTTCTCCTTCTTCAATTGTTCTGAAAATAAAATATATGAGCTTGGGTCCATCCCTTGCAGTTTTCTCTCAAGTAACCCAGTTTATGTCACTCGTTCCTCTGACTCTCTCGCTGAAGTGAACTTATCCTCTTGCCGGAAGATTTTCAATGCTACACTCCCAGAATATTATATATATATTATTATGGAGTGGAATACGATATTTTTATGAATTGGTCAAAACCTATGTGCGGAAACTGTGAAGCAAAAGGAAACAAGTGCCAACGGAAGAAGACTTATAGCAGGGAACCTGAAATCGAATGCATTGATAAACCAGCAAAAGGTACTAAATCCCGCTTCTTCATCATTTTCACCTTGCAAGCCCTTTCTTATCTCCTACTATGATTTTAATATGCAAATGAAATTTTCTATGGTATTTCTGATGTATCTTCTGTTTGTACCATGAAATTGGATTGAACCCTTATGGATGTGAACCAAATTAACAACTATACTAATGGATGTGAACATGCAATATTATTTATTCATTACAAGCTAGCTACAACAATTAGGCTTAGCTAAAACAATCGAACCTGTAGAAAGGACTGTAAAGGCCAAGGTTGAAATCCAAATACACCAAAAATAATTATACTCATGTAATCTATTATGATTTTACTAATTAAAAGAATACAAAAAGCTAATAAGTTTACTATCTTTTACAGGTGCTCCAATGGATAAAATGGTGCTTACAGGTGATTTCCTATTCATATTCTTTTCAATAATGAGGGTGACATCATGATGATGATTCTTAGTTTGTTTTTTTTCATTTACTTATAGAAACCTTTTTTTTCCTATGTGCAGAAGCAATCCTTGGTTTCCTTCATTTCACTTTTGGAATCTTTTTAATATTTATTGTCTATCGCTCTAATAAGTTGAAAAGAGAGCACAGAATAAATATTCAAAAGTTTTTGGAAGATTATAGAGCTCTCAAGCCCTCAAGGTACTCCTATGCTGATATTAAAAAGATCACAAATAATTTCAAGGACAAACTAGGTCAAGGAGGTTATGGGACTGTTTATAAAGGAAAGCTCTCAAATGAAGTTTTTGTTGCAGTAAAGATCCTTGATGATTTCAAAGGAAACGGGGAAGATTTCATTAATGAAGTAGGAACAATGAGTACCATACATCATGTTAACGTGGTTCGGTTGCTCGGGTTTTGTGCAGATGGATATAAGCGAGCTTTGATTTATGAATTTTTACCAAATGAGTCACTAGACAAGTTCATATTTTCAGCATTTGGCAATAATTATTCTCTAGGTTGGCATAAGCTTCAAGATATTGCTATTGGAATAGCTAAAGGTATTGAGTATCTTCGCCAAGGTTGTGATCAAAGAATCCTTCATTTGGATATCAAACCTCATAATATTTTGCTTGATCATAACTTTAATCCGAAGATTTCTGATTTTGGTTTAGCCAAATTATGCTCTAAGGAGCAAAGTGCAGTATCTATGATAGCAGCAAGGGGAACCATGGGTTATATTGCACCAGAAATGTTATCAAGAAATTTTGGGAATGTGTCTTCTAAGTCAGATGTTTATAGTTTTGGTATGTTGTTGATTGAAATGGTAGGGGGAAGGAAGAATATTGATGCTACAGTAGAAAATACTAGTCAAGCATACTTCCCAGAATGGCTCTATAATCATTTGGATCAAGAGTAAGAGGTACACATCCGAATTGAGGACGAAAGTGATATTAAAATAGCAAAGAAACTAAGCATCATAGGGCTTTGGTGTATCCAATGGTATCCAATAGATCGTCCTTCCATGAAAATTGTGGTTGGAATGTTGGAAGGAGAAGAAGGCAATTTAGTTATGCCTCCTAATCCTTTTACCTCTATGGGACAAACAAGGACAAGTGTTAGAAGATGCAAAACATCTATCCAACTAGAGTTGACAATCATATTAGAAATAGAATAAGAAGTTGTCTATTATGACTGTTTAATTTGGGTAATAATCATGTTGTAATAAATGGTGATAATGTAATCTCGTTATTTATGCTATAGTTTAATAAAATAGGTTGCTTTTGAGGCTCCACCTTTATTAATTGTTTCTTTCCTTGCACTAATTGAGATCTTCCATTAAAGTTTGCAGATGGATCTCAAAAAATAAAAAATGTGGAAGACTCTTGTTCTCCAAAGAGAGTAGGCTTTGAGGTTAGGTAAGCAACTATAAGGGAGCTTATTAAAAAACTAGCCTCAAGCAAATAACGTTAGTCATTATGTCTTGCTTTCTTGGGAAAAGCTTAGTACTATTAAGGTAGCTAGAAGGACTTGTTCTCATGTCATTTGTTGCCTTGTTACTTGCGAAGATCTCGCAACATTCTTTTGCATCTTGCAAATTAGATCTAAGAAATTGCAAGGTTAGGTTCTTGTAAGAAAATTTGAGGCATGGTGGATAATATTTTCAAAAAAAATTTTAAAAAATAAGTTTTTGAGAACAATTTGTAAAAACAATTTTATATCATTTTTAGGAATAAAATTCTATTTGAAATTCTAAAATATGGTTTTCTTTATTAGTTATAGGTGAATGTAATTTACCATGCAAAATGAAAAAAAAAAAAAAAACTCCAATCACTCTGTTTTCATGATATTTTTATTCTAAAATATGTTAGATGTATTTTTGAGGTTGGAAAATTATTTTTGTTTTAAAAAATAAAAACTAATTTTAAAAATATTTGCAAACAAACCTTCAGTGTGTTAGTTGAAAGTACATCTTTCCTTATCGAAAACCACTTACATTAGTTCTTTGGGGGTTGGGGTTTGTTATTAAAAAGTTTCCTAACTCAACGATGGATATAACTACATTGTTGAATCATGTGAAACCTATTGCTATGTGTCTATTTTTTTTTTAAAAAAAAGACTTTAAAATTTTTAAATCATCCCCATAAGCATCATCATTTCAAGAAGTCTATGAATTTTTATAATCGACTATTTCTCACTAATGGTCGTGGACCATATAGTCCATTGTATGTATGCGACCAATTTCTCACTATGTTTCTTTCTTTATGTGGTCCATTATATATAGGGTCTATTTTCAATTTGTGTGGTTCATACAACTATATAGTCCATTATATATGTGTGACCATTGCATCACTATGATTTATTCTTTATGTGGTCTATTGTATATGGGGTCTATTTTCAATTTGTGTGGCCCATTGTATATAGGGGTACTCATCGAGTTCATTTTCTTGGTACTAAATGGAGATTTGTCCTTGCACTTGGAGGGACTTGATTCCTTTGCCTTCCTGGAATATCCAATGAGTTGGATGAGATAAAAGGAAGAACCCATGAACCTCTCAATTATGAATTTTAGGAAGAGGATAAATTAATTGAATTTTTGGTTTTGTCTTGCTTGATTGACATTAAAGCCACCAAGCTAGTTCATAATATAACTAATTTTTATGAATTTCTAAACCTCCAAGCTAGTTTAACGGGTTTTATCTTATTTATACAACTTTTTCCATGGAATATTAGGTACCAATCAATTCTTTTAGCAACATGTTGTCATTTCCATGGAATATCTCAGTCATTGTGTTATGAATCTTATCATATTTTTTGGATACTAATTATGACAATGACTGTCAATTGGCATTTAGCCTCTCAAACTTGACTAGTTTAGTCTCCTATGTCCCTAAGGCCCCATGAGGAAAGAAATTGATGGCAAGGGATTGCAACTTGGACTCATGAGAGATCACTTTTTTGTTTGTAATTGTATATCTTTCTCTACATGCCTACCTTTAGAGTAATTTAGATAAAGTGACTTTAAATTATTCTATTTTTGTGAGTTTCAATTAGCATTCTAGTTACCTTCATGGAATTTGCTTTGAATAGTGAACCAATCTTGGTATTCCTTGCATTTCCCAATTTGGAAAAGGATGCCTTTAGTTAAATAATGTAAGGTTGTCCAAATTCTAATTTTAATTTTTATTAATTTCCTCGTAAATTGTATGATTAGTTTTTTTTTAATGATTTTTCTTTTAATAATAAGAAAACAATAAGCTCTTTAGAGCATCTCATTACTGAATAGGAAAATTAGTGGAAAAAAAAGGAAAATTGATGTTGTAAGCCTTAAAATTTTGAATGAGATTTGTTTAATTTATCTTAAAACTAAATAAATTATAATTTGACTTAAGCCTAAATAGAACGTAATTTTATTAAATATTTTATTACATTTTAAGACTTATGTTAAAAGATAAGCATGGCCTTAATTCAAAAGTGAGCCTAAAAAATAGTTTATTGTACAAAAATCCCATTCATCATGAACCATTCATTACAACATTTGCTAACTACACATTCATAAATAATAATAGAAAAGAAAAATATTTTTTTCACTCTAATTATGAAATGATTATGAAATTGACTTGTAAACAAGTGAATATTAGCCTAACTTGTTCTTGGCAAGTGAAACATTAATGATTCTTGTACATGGGGTATTAGTTTTAAGATTTCATTGAAACCATTTGCTTACAAAGGGGGCAACACCATGACTAAACAAAACAAAGGGAAGAAGGGAAAATTTTATGGAGACAAAATCAATATAGAAAACCAACAGATCAAGGGGTTTGGGTTTAGATTTGCTTTAACAATTGTCTTAACCTGTTAGGGAGTTTCAATGAAGGATCATACACTCATTAGGTAATATAATTTCATCTAGATTGATTTGAAGTAGGATATAGGATAACCATAAAATCCTAACAAAATTTATTTTACCAAAAAATATTTTTAGTAATTTCAATCCTAGCCTTAATCAACTTGCACGACTTATACTTTTTATGGAATAACAAGTTTCTAGGCAAATACTTCATGTTTTAATTGAATAATAACTTGTTCAAGACTTCATAGAATAAGACATTTGTTGGAACCTTGACACTAGTTTAATGCATTTTGTCCTATGTATAGACTTTTTTTTACTAGACTTTTTTTTTAAAATTTTTTATTCATAGAATAACAGGTATGAATGTGGCTTCTCTACTTTTAGTAGCATTTAAAAAAAAAAAAAAAAATTTATGAGAATAGTCTTAACATATTTCTTTATTATTTTCTAGAAAAAAAGTATTTGTAAACTTAATTTAAAAACAATTTTCTTATTCTATGTTTCCTCAAAGTACATTGCAATATTTTGAGTTCAATCTTTATATATATATGTCTCTCAAAGTGGTTTTGAGTTTAGCATAATGATCTTTTGAGTAATAATCGGCAAAAGCATAAGACAAATTATCTTTTATTTTATTTTTAGTAATTATACATCTTTATGATACATATCCCATCTCAGAGTAATTATAATGATTTCCCTTCCTTCTTTGTGTGTTTTCTTTCTATATCTTACATTTTTTAATCCAAGACCACACTTTTGTATGTTAATCTTTATCCAACTTACAAGGCTTTGGAAATACTCATGGGCACCATATTTTTCAAAGTCATTGATTCAAACTTTAGTTTTACAAGCAAATCAAGATAGCCTTCTTATTTTCTGTTTACTTTATCTAAGGGTGCATGTTATGCTCTTAAGGTCATATTAACTTTATTAATTCTTTTTATTATATCGGAATCTAACAATTTCATGAAAAAATGGAATCTACATATATTTTGGGTGATAAATTTAGTTCTTATATTTATTGGATCTCTTAGATGTTTCTTTCAAAAAAAAAAAAATTCATGTTAATCACTTTGAATAACCAAAAAAAAATAAAAAATCTAATTTTAAAATGATAAAATTTTGGTTCCAAAAAAGAATATATATATATATATATATATATATATATATATATTATGATATTTCATTAATATTTTGTCCTAGTCTAGACCATAAATTAAATATATCCTTAATTTACATAATTTCATCATTTACATTTACATGTGTTTAACATTCATAAGAAGATTATAAATAACATTTTGTGTTTTTTGACAATGATAGTGCAAACCAAGCAAATTTAAATATTGAATTTTCCTAGTTACTTAAAGAAGCTGCCAAGGAACCTTTGCAATTAGATTAACTAATATCTTATTTGGTCAATCAAGCAAGACAACCAAAAAATTATTTATCGCGTTCTTGAAATATACTACCCACTTTTCCACTAAAATCTATATTTGAAAAGTTCATATATCCTTCCCTCTATCATATTTCTTAATGCAAAGGAGTCAAAGTCTTCCGAGTCAAGGTTCATAGATCCATTTATTGCTAAGAAAAGTCATTGGTAGGCATTTTTTTTTTTTTTTGAAATTGAGACATGTATAATGGACCATATGATTTAGGACAATATAGTGGTCAATATTAATAAAACCAGTCTTGTTGGAGTTGTTGAAGGAATATGATGCTATCCATTCACTACAAGAAATAGGAGAATTAGCGACGAAGTTTTAATGTGGGAAAAAAAAATTGTCACTAAATGTTATTATTAGTGACAAAATTTAAAAATCATCTCAAATTTATTAGGCGCAACAAATTTAGTGACAAAAATGTAACTTTTGTCACAAAAAAATATTGACAGTGAGAAAGTCATGCTAGTAAGTTATTCATGAAATTTTTTTGCGACAATAATGAATATTTAGTGACAATTATTTTGTCGCAAGATATATTTTTCACAACAAAATATTTTATTGAAATTTTTATTACTAAAGAATATTATAAAATTTTAGGGACAAAATTTGTTTGCCGCCTATTGTTATTTTGCAACATGGTATAAAATATTATTTTTAAATTTATTTCATATGATATATTAATAATTAAGATTAGATAATACTGTATAATATTCAAACATATTTCATTTTAATATCTTACAATCCACATATTTATTGAAAATATAAATTTTTTTATTTTTATAATTATAAATTGATTTAGGTCACACACATATGACTCTTAGTTGTTGGATTACATAAAATGAGTTAAATAATTTGATATAATATTTTTGTTTGTGAAATCCTTTTATATAAATTAGAATCTACATTTTATTACACATTAAATATATTTTTCAAATAATGTTACATTCAAGGATTAAAATGTTGTCAAATATAAAAGCTTTCAATATTTCGCCATTTTTTCCAACCCCAAAATTCGCTCCAAAATTTTGGAGTTAGGGATTCGAACCCCAAATAAAAGTTTAAATATTCACCCATCCACCGTCAAGATAACTTAACATTTGTTGTATAGTATGATACCTATTAAATATAAAGACTTATAAATAAAAAAAATGAAAAATTTACATATGTATTGAAAAGAAATATTTTAATAAATAATTAATAATTATTTTATAATTAAATGAAAATATTCCAACATGAAAATAATCATAATAATTTTCTTTACAAATCTTTTTTCTATATCATTAATATATTAATTAAATATTAAAAAAATTATATGTAATCATAATTTATTTTGTATTATTAAATACAATTGAATCAAATGAATCTTAATTTAATATTAAATATATTTTTTTCATTCAATTTAAAATTTGAATTCAATTTTTTTAAAAATTATATTTTTATATTTATATTATTAATTATATTATATTAAATATATATTATATTTATAAAATAATATATATATAATATTAATTAATTTAATAGGATTAAAAAGGACTAAAAATTTTAAATTTATTAAATATTAGATTAAAAATATTAATAAAATATTTATATCTTTTTATTAATAATATATAATATATTTTTTGCTGCCCCAAAATTTTGGAGTTGGGGGGATTCGAACCCCCAACCAAAAAGTTCAAATGCTCACCCACCCACCATCAAGCTAACTTAGTTTTGGATGTAAAAAAATGACACCTATTAAATCTAAAGACTTATAAACGAAAAAATGAAAATTTTCTTTATGTATTAAAAAAAATTATTTTAATAAATAATTAAATAAAAATATTCCAACATGAAAATAATCATAATAATTTTCTTCACAAATCTTTTTTTTCTATATCATTAATATATTAATTAAATGTTAAAAAATTTATATATAATCATCATTTTATTTTGTATTATTAAATATAATTGAATCAAATGAATCTTAATTTAATAGGATTAAAAAGGACTAAAAATTATTAAATATTAAATTAAAATATATATATATATATATAATATTTTATTAATAATATATAATATAGTTTTCTTGCCAATTTGGAGTTGAAGGATTCAAACCCCCAACCAAATTGTTCATTTATTCACCCACCGACCAACAGGCCTATCTTAACTTTTGGTATAAAATATGACACATATTAAATCTAAAGATTTATAAACAAAAAAATGAAAAAATTATGTATGAATTAAAAAGAATTACTTTAATAAATAATTAAATAAAAATATTCCAACATGAAAATAATTATAATAATTTTCTTCACAAATCTTTTTTTCTATATCATTAATATATTAATTAAAAGTTAAAAAATTATATATAATTATTATTTATTTTCTATTATTAAATATAATTGAATCAAATGAATCTCAATTTAATATTAAATGTATTTTTTTAATTCAATTTGAAATTTGAATTCAATTTTTTTATATTACATATTTTTATATTTATATTATATTAAATTTATATTATATGTATAAAATATATAATATTGATTAATTAATTTAATAGGATTAAAAAGGACTAAAAATTAAAAAATGATTAAATATTAAATTTAAAATATTAATAAATTGGTTTTTTAGATTAATATTTTATATGCATATTTTATTAACAATATATAATATATTTTTCGCCATATGATGTCCCAAAATTTGGGTTCGAACCCCAACCAAAAAGTTGAAATATTTATCCACCCACCATCAAGCTAACTTAACCTTTGTTATATGATATTACACCTATTATATATAAAGACTTATAAAATGAATCTTAATTTAATATTAAATATTTTAAAACTAAACATAATATAATCAAATGTAATAATATAAAAAAAAAAAAAAAAGGAATTCTAGCACAAATGTTTGGGTTTTAAATGTCTAGCTAGTCATATATAAGGTGAAAGATAAAAATCATTTATTACTAATATTATGTAACTCTTCTATCGTAATATTCATTATTGATCCACTTTAAGAAAGTTTAATAAAAAATGGTTATACTTATATTTAAAATTAATAAACTATTTTTATATACTATTTCAAATTGATAATTTTACTTATTTTAATATTCTTATATAAAGATTCAACTTGGTCGTTTCAATTCTAACCTTAGTTACTTTCTTATAAAGCATAGCATATATTCCATGTATTCTCTACCTATACTTTCCTCCACACTAACACTTGTAATCATGAAATTTTTTTTCCTTCTCCTGATCCTTCCTAAGACTCGATACCCTCCTTTATTAGTATAAATTATTATTCTTTATCATTATTATTAATTAAAATTATATTATTTAATAATTTTATTGTGTAAAAAACAATAAGGTATTTAAAATCAAGAATAAATTTGTAAAACTATTAATAAAAGATAAAGATGTTACATACAAATGACAAATATATTTGTAGACCTCAAAATTTGTCTTAATTTTATTTTGTATTGATCATGAGCCCAATTTTATACTTAATTTTCAATTTTAAGACTTTTAATTGTTTTGGCCCACTCTTCCCTTTAAATCTGTCAAATTTATACTTAGTTTTCAATTTTTAGATTTTTGATTGTTTTGACCCACTCATCCCTTTAAATTATTATTATTATTATTATTATTATTATTTTTAAACCTTAAAATTTATCTTAATTTTATTTTGTATTGATTTTGAACCCATTTTTTTATCTTTGTATTTCAAATTTAAATATATTTGATTTTTTTTTGTCCGCTCATCCCTTTTAATTTATTTTTTGTTATTATTATTATTAGTTATTTTATTCATTTTTATATTTTATTATTATTTTCTTTTTCTCATTTTTCTTTATCTTATTATTTTTTCTCCCCCAAAACCCTAACTTCCCGCCGCCCCCCTTTCCTCTCTCTTTTTCCCTCCCTTCTTTTTTCCTTTTCCCTCCCATTCTTCTTTCTTGCGCCCCCCGAAAAAAAAAACCCTACTCTCTCAACCGGCAGCGGCGGCGTACTTGAACGATGGTGCAGAGGAGATGCTGGATAGGGCTCTGGTGGTATCAGAGCGGCAGACGGGGGCCTCGATGATGGAGCAATTGGTGCCGGAGATTACGACTCATGCGCTGAGTTACTTGGATTATCCGAGTCTGTGCCGGCTTTCGATGACCAATTCGTTAATGTGGAAGGCTGCGAATGATGATAATGCATGGAAAGCGCTCTATCACAAGGTGATTTCTTTGTTCTTTGCCATGCATGTTTGTATTTAGAACTTATTTATGTTTGTTTCTGTTGAATTTCGAGTTTCTTGTAGTGTTATTCAACTAATTTATTTGCAATTATCTCACTCCAAGATTTGAAGCGCTTGTAATCTTGATTCTTTTTTCTTTGGTTGTTGAGAAACTGAGGAAAAAGAATGCATATACCTTCTTTTTTTGCTTTGATAGGCTGTGGAAAAGGAAATTTTGAATCTTGGATTTTTAATATTTGGAGCTTGAAGAGACAAAATCCTCTGTAAAACTAGGCTAATTCAACAATTTGGTTTGGTTGAACCATTATACAAAAGCAACTTCTTATATCCATTTACTTAATTTATTATAAGAAGGAATTTTTTTTAGCAAAATAATTTTGGAGATTTAGTTTGCATTCCAGGATTCTTTGGGAAAGGTTCATTTTGTCAATTGTCATGTATGTCAGTGTAATATAGGACTTATTGATATGTTTCTATGGTCTTATGGGTTGGATTATTGTAAGGCAAATTGGGGCTGTGTTTGCACTTTTAGATTTAAGATCAGTGTTTGTAGAGGGGGAAGAGAGAGTATGTGTAGTTTGGGATAGATTGGTGATGTAGGGAGGAGCATTTTAAAATTTCCTCAATTTAGTTCCCAATTCTGCTTATAAAATGCTCTTTTCCTCCAATATTTCACCCATTTTCTAGTTTATAGTCTTAAACCTGTTGCTTTAGTAGGTATGTGATTAATTGGGAAATAATTGTGGATTTGGATATTGGTCTTAGTATTGTTATTATTATTTCAGTTGGGCTTTAATATATGCATTGGTTTGGGCCTTGGATATTTAACTTATTGATTAATTTTGGGTATTATTAATGTTAAATTTGCATTTATTTGATTTGAATATTGTGTAAATTTTGGGTTGTTTTGATAATTGTATTTAGACTTTGGGTTAATTTGGAAATTGGGTATATTTGGTTAATTTAAATATTGTGTGTGAATTTTGGGGTTAATTTGAATGTTGATTTGAATATTGTGTTAAAGTTTTTGGTTAATTTGAATATTGTGTGTAAAGGGGTTGGATTTAGATGATTTTGGGATTTTATTTTGAATGATTTAATTTTAAGTTAACATGTTTTTAATTTGTATTGATTAATTATTGTGTATTGAATTTGTATTTTAATTTGAAATATTAAATTTGGCCTAATTATTTTCATTTTTTAGATTTGGGCTTTGAATAATTGTATGGACTTTTGGGCTTGGACATTTTTATTGAATATTGGGTTGAGATATTTATATTGGATGTTGGGCTTGGATATTGTTATTATTATTTGATTTGGACTTTGGGCATTTATATTGGATAGTGGGTTTGGGTATTGTTATTATTATTTGATTTGGGCTTGAACATTTGTATTGTATATTGGGCTTGTTGGGTTTGGATATTTATATTGGTTATTTGGGCTTGGAACTCATTACTATTTAATGTGGGCTTTGGATATTGGGCTTGAACATTCATATTAGATATTGGGCTTGGGTTATTATTATAGCTTTTGGACTTTGGACATTTGCATTATGCCTTAGGCATTTAATAAAAATAGGATGAGAGTTAGACACTTAAATTTTATTTGAATGTATTCATGGAACTTTCATTTATTCAATTAATTGTATCTCACACAATTTGACTTTCCTTGTTTGTAGAAAAAGAGTTGGAATTACAAAGGCAAACTAATGCTAGAAAGTGCTCAAGCCTTCATAGAGGTTGAAATATGAATATAACTGTAAGACCCGAGATTTGGATATATCAAGAGTCAGAGTTCATGAACCTTGATTACCACATCCTTATCAAGATCTAGATGGATTGCATCAAATAAACTTCGGGAGTTGATGTATATTTTAGTTTTTTTACTTGTGTTTTTTTAATTTTATAAAATTTTGCACATGTAAATATTTTTAGTTTGTTATTTATCTTTTTGTTTTGGAACTTATCATATTTTTCAAATATGGATTGTAATGTTTGGTACCTTTATTTGTATATGTGGATATAACAAATATTATTTTGTATTGGTGGCAATATTACCAATTATGTATTAATTTGACCTATCTTATCACATAATTTAATTATTAAATCAGGTGTTATAATTTTATATAACTTAAGCAATATAATATTAATTGAATAAGATATGATTTAATTTATATATATATAACCTTAACCATTGGTAACAAAATAAGGTTTTGTAACAAAATCTATTTAGTAACAAAAATATCAATTTTGTTGTTTCTTTTTTACCAATTGGCGACAACTTAATTTTCACTGAGTATATTTAGCAACAAAAGTTTAAATATTTAGCAACAAAGTTTTTTATCATAAAAAATTATTAGACACAAAAATTTTTTTGTCTCTGTATAATTTTGGAGGCGAAATATTTAATTCGTTGCTAAAACTTTTCGCGACGAGGAATTGGCGACGTCCATGAAACGAAAGAATTTTCATTGCAAAATCTATTTGGCGACAATATTATTATCTTCTGCGACAAAATTTATTGTCACTAATAATCAATTTTATTGTAGTGATTTATTGCTAACAAAATTCATTGGTAGGCCATTGTTTGAAATTGACACATGCATAATGGACTATATGATTTATGACAGTGTGGTGGCCAATATCAACAAAGCTGCGCACAATGTTTATTTCTTATAGCACTTGGATGATGGTTAAACATGGGAAAATACAAGTTTGAATCACAAGTTCAAAATCAATTAAGCTAAATGTTCTATTATATAGGTTGTGTTCAGGGCATTGGGCTCATTAGTGGAAGTTAAGATTCAAAACACCACTCTATAGTTCTTAATTGGTTGTTAAATGCTTTGATCAACTTTCTCCCAGTGTTTGATTTTTCTATAGCATTGAATATCATAGTCAGCATTAAATTATGAGGATGAATGGGTACATCAACTCAACTTGCCCACAATGTTTGATTTTTCTATAGCATTAACTATTATAGTTAGTATTGAAGTATGAGGGTGACTAGGTACATCAACTTGTCCACAATGTTTGATTTTTCTATATATAATGTTCTGTAGCTAGTCAAGCACGACGAGCTATCTAATTACTAGACATACCCACATGCTTGTGAAAAGAGGAGGTTCTTGCAAGTTGTTATCCTATTTAATAGGTGAAGGATTAGAATTACTGAAAATAATTGTCTTAAGTATGTGTGTATGTATATTTTTATTATATTAAATACATCTTTTAGACATTGTTACTAAATATTGGATTAAAATAGGAACTTCCTAAGTAATTAAAATGACTACTCTTGAACTTGAATTCCTTTCTTTCCCATTTTAGCAAAAAAAAAAAAAAAAACTCCCTCTTATAGATGATAATTATTACAAATTGTTAAATTGTTGGAAGATGCATGTTTTAGGGTTTTTCTTTGATATTTTGTTGCTACTAAATAGATTGAACAATTTAATAGTCTTTTATGCTCTCCACCTAAGACAATTATATGTTATTTAATGGGGATTTAGGGTGGAAATTTCATTTCAAAGCATGATGGAAGGTTTTTGTATTTTTTTTTCAAAGAACTGACATTACTAAAGTTGATCTCAAAAGCAAATCCAAAAATTTTTTAAAATCAAATATGAAATTTAAAGGGGGAAAAATAACAAAGAAAAAAAAAACTCATATTTGGTAAAAGTATATAATATAACCGTTACTTATGAATTTATGAACCTCCAAGCTAGTTAAATAGGTTTTATCTTATCTATACACCTTTCTCCACAGACTATTAGGTATCAATCAATTATGTTAGTAGCATGTTGCCATCTCTACTTCAAGTCATATTTATGTTTGGACATCTATAGATAGACCTTCTACCAATGCAAAGCAAGTGGAGTAGCAAAATTTCTTAGTCATTGTATGACAAATCTTATCATTTTTTTTCAACTCTAATTATGACTATGAATGACATCTGACACTCAGCCTCTCAAAACTTGACTAGTTCCTGTGGGGCCAATGAGGAAAGAAATTGATTCATGCACCATTTTACATAAGGGACTGCAACTTGGAACCATGAGAGACCATTTTTTTTTTTGTTTGTAATTATATATCTTTCTTGATGCATCCACCTTCAAACTTTCAAATAATTCTCTTTTTGTGAGTTTCAATTGGAATTTTGTCTTTGTGGAATTTGCTACTACATTCCTAGTGAAACCTAAGTTGGTATCTCCTACATTGTCCAATTTGAAAGAGGATGTCTTTATTGACTAACCTAAGGCTCTCCAAAATCTGATTTTGATTTTATTTATTTCTTCATGAATCATATGATTAGTTCTTCTTATGAAATTTCTCTTAAGAATAAGGAAACTAGTAACTCTCTAAAGCACCTCATTTCTTAATAAGAAAATTATTGGTAAAAAGGGAAATTGATGTTGTAAGCCTCAATTTCTCAAATGAGATTTGTTTAATTTATCTTAAAGCTAAATAAAATTTAATTTGACTTTGGTTTAAATAGAACTTTATTTTATTATATTTTAAGACTTTAAGTTTAAAGATAAGAATGACCTTAAAACAAAAAACGAGCCTAAATAGAAGCATATTATATAAAGATCACATTAATCATGAACCATTGATTAAAACATTAGCTAACTACATATTAAAAAAGAATAGCATAAAAGAAAATGATTTTTTTCTTCACTATAATTATGAGATGATTGTGAAATTTACATGTAATTACGTGAATAATAGCATAACTTGTTCTTGGTAGGTGAAAAATCAACTTTCTCCCAGTGTTTGATTTTTCTATAGCATTGAATATCATAGTCAGCATTAAATTATGAGGGTGAATGGGTACATCAACTCAACTTGCCCACAATGTTTGATTTTTCTATAGCATTAACTATTATAGTTAGCATTGAAGTATGAGGGTGACTAGGTGCATCAACTTGTCCACAATGTTTGATTTTTCTATATATAATGTTCTGTAGCTAGTCAAGCACGAGGAGCTATCTAATTACTAGACATACCCCCATGCTTATGAAAGGAGGAGGTCTTGCAAGTTGTTATCCTATTTAATAGGTGAAGGACTAGAATTACTGAAAATAATTGTCTTAAGTATGTGTGTGTGTCTTTTTTTATTATATTAAATACATGTTTTAGATATTGTTACTAAATATTGGATTAAAACAGGAATTTCCTAAGTAATTAAAATGACTTCTCTTGAAATAGAATTCCATTCTTTCCCATTTTAGCTAAAAAAAAAAAAAAAAAACTCTCTCTTATAGACGATAATTACTACAAATTGTCAAATTGTTGGAAGATACATGTTTTAGGGTTTTGCTTTGATATTTTGTTGCTACTAAATAGATTGAACCAATTTAATAGTCTTTTACGCTCTCCACCTAAGACAATTATATGTTATTTAATAGGGATTTAGGGTGGAAATTTCATTTCAAAGCATGATGGAAGGTTTTTGTATTTTTTTTTCAAAGAACTGACATAACTAAAGTTGATCTCAAAAGAAAATCTAGAAATTTATTAAAATCAAATCTGAAATTTAAAGGAGGAAAAAAAATAACAAAGAAAAAAAAAACTCATATTTGGTAAAAGTATATAATATAACCGTTACTTATGAATTTATGAACCTCCAAGCTAGTTTAATAGGTTCTATCTTATCTATACACCTTTCTCCATAGATTATTAAGTATCAATCAATTCTGTTAGTAGCATGTTACCATCTCTACTTCAAGTCATATTTATGTCTGGACATCTATGGATAGACCTTCTACCAATGCAAAGCAAGTGGAGTAGCAAAATTTCTTAGTTTGTATGATGAATCTTATCATCTTTTTTCAACTCTAATTATGACAATGAATGACATCTAACACTTAGTCTCTTAAAACTTGACTAGTTCCTATGGGGCCAAAGAGGAAAGAAATTGATTCATGCATCATTTTACATAAGGGACTACAACTTGGAACCATGAGAGATCATTTTTTTTTTTGTTTGTAATTATATATCTTTCTTGATGCATCTACCTTCAAACTTTCAAATAATTCTCTTTTTGTGAGTTTCAATTGGAAATTTGTCTTTGTGGAATTTGCTACTACATTCCTAGTGAAACCTAAGTTGGTATCTCCTACAGTGTCCAATTTGAAAGAGGATGCCTTTATTGACTAACCTAAGGCTCTCCAAAATCTGATTTTGATTTTATTTTTTTCTTCATGAATCATATGATTAGTTCTTCTTATGAAATTTCTCTTAAGAATAAGGAAACTAGTAACTCTCTAAAGCACCTCATTTCTTAATAAGAAAATTATTGGTAAAAAGGGAAATTGATGTTGTAAGCCTCAATTTCTCAAATGAGATTTGTTTAATTTATCTTAAAGCTAAATAAAATTTAATTTGACTTTGGTTTAATAGAACTTTATTTTATTATATTTTAAGACTTTAAGTTTAAAGATAAGAATGACCTTAAAACAAAAAACGAGCCTAAATAGAAGCATATTATATAAAGATCACATTAATCATGAACCATTGATTAAAACATTAGCTAACTACATATTAAAAAAGAATAACATAAAAGAAAATGATTTTTTTCTTCACTATAATTATGAAATGATTGTGAAATTTACATGTGATTAGGTGAATAATAGCATAACTTGTTCTTGGCAGGTGAAAAATCAACTTTCTCCCAGTGTTTGATTTTTTTATAGCATTGAATATCATAGCCAGCATTAAATTATGAGGGTGAATGGGTACATCAACTCAACTTGCCCACAATGTTTGATTTTTCTATAGCATTAACTATTATAGTTACTATTGAAGTATGAGGGTGACTAGGTACATCAACTTGTCCACAATGTTTGATTTTTCTATATATAATGTTCTGTAGCTAGTCAAGCATGACGAGCTATCTAATTACTAGACATACCCACATGCTTGTGAAAAGAGGAGGTCCTTGCAAGTTGTTATCCTATTTAATAGGTGAAGGATTAGAATTACTGAAAATAATTGTCTTAAGTATGTGTGTGTGTATTTTTTTATTATATTAAATACATGTTTTAGATATTGTTACTAAATATTGGATTAAAATAGGAATTTCCTAAGTAATTAAAATGACTACTCTTGAACTTGAATTCCCTTCTTTCCCATTTTAACAAAAAAAAAAAAAAAACTCCCTCTTATAGACGATAATTATTACAAATTGTTAAATTGTTGGAAGATGCATGTTTTAAGGTTTTGATTTAATGTTTTGTTGCTACTAAATAGATTGAACCAATTTAATAGTCTTTTATGCTCTCCACCTAAGACAATTATATGTTATTTAATGGGGATTTAGGGTGGAAATTTCATTTCAAAGCATGATGGAAGGTTTTTGTATTTTTTTTTTCAAAGAACTGACATAACTAAAGTTGATCTCAAAAGCAAATCCAAAAATTTTTTAAAATCAAATCTGAAATTTAAAGGGGGAAAAATAACAAAGAAAAAAAAACTCATATTTGGTAAAAGTATATAATATAACCGTTACTTATGAATTTATGAACCTCCAAGCTAGTTTAATAGGTTTTATCTTATCTATACACCTTTCTCCACAGAATATTAGGTATCAATCAATTCTGTTAGTAGCATGTTGCCATCTCTACTTCAAGTCATATTTATGTCTGGACATCTATAGATAGACCTTCTACCAATGCAAAGCAAGTGGAGTAGCAAAATTTCTTAGTCATTGTATGACAAATCTTATCATCTTTTTTCAACTCTAATTATGACTATGAATGACATCTAACACTCAGCCTCTCAAAACTTGACTAGTTCCTGTGGGGCCAATGAGGAAAGAAATTGATTGTAATTATATATCTTTCTTGATGCATCCACCTTCAAACTTTCAAATAATTCTCTTTTTGTGAGTTTCAATTGGAATTTTGTCTTTGTGGAATTTGCTACTACATTCCTAGTGAAACCTAAGTTGGTATCTCCTACATTGTCTAATTTGAAAGAGGATGACTTTATTGACTAACCTAAGGCTCTCCAAAATCTGATTTTGATTTTATTTATTTCTTCATGAATCATATGATTAGTTCTTCTTATGAAATTTCTCTTAAGAATAAGGAAACTAGTAACTCTCTAAAGCACCTCATTTCTTAATAAGAAAATTATTGGTAAAAAGGGAAATTGATGTTGTAAGCCTCAATTTCTCAAATGAGATTTGTTTAATTTATCTTAAAGCTAAATAAAATTTAATTTGACTTTGGTTTAAATAGAACTTTATTTTATTATATTTTAAGACTTTAAGTTTAAAGATAAGAATGACCTTAAAACAAAAAACGAGCCTAAATAGAAGCATATTATATAAAGATCACATTAATCATGAACCATTGATTAAAACATTAGCTAACTACATATTAAAAAAGAATAACATAAAAGAAAATGATTTTTTTCTTCACTATAATTATGAGATGATTGTGAAATTTACATGTAATTAGGTGAATAATAGCATAACTTGTTCTTGGTAGGTGAAACATTAATGATTGTTTTGCATAGGTTATCAGTTTTAAAATTTCATTGAAATTGTTTACTTGGAAAGAGGGTGGTACCACAACTAAACATAACAAAACTATTTATTTAGAAGGGCGGAAGGAAAAACTTTATGGAGAGAAAACCAATCTATAAAAACAATCAATCGAGAGATCAGGATTTAGATTTTGCTTTAATTACTATCTTAACTAGTTAGAGGTTTGAGTGAAAGTTACCACTTATAATCACAAACAAATGATGTATTATATTTTCAACCACGTTGATTGTGAAATAGGATATATGATAACCATAAAATTATGAAAATTTTTATTTTACCAAAATATATTTTCTATTGTAAATTATTGAAAAAGTGGTGTATATATAATTAAAATAACAAGTAATTTTCTATTGTAAATTAGATTATAGAAAAAAAATTAAACAAAAATTGAAATTTGTAAGTTTTTGCTTATATATTTTTATTATAAATATTTTTCTACTAAAAAATAAAGTTTATAGTAGAAAGTCAAATATTATATGATAATTATTCTTACGATAATTTAAAAACCGAAATGTAAATTCATGATTGAAAGTGATATTTTGCCATAAATAATTTTGAGGTAAAAAGTGGAGTTCATGGCACAATGTTATATACTATGCAAAAATTATTCTCACCATGTTTTTTACAATAAAAAGTAACTTCTTAGCGATATGTAATATTTTCAAAAGAATTTTGGGAAGTATCTTTTAGGAAGGTATCAACAAAGACACATTAAACATTGCGGGGCAGTTAATGTATGTAACAAGAGTATAAACAAAGGTAGAAAAGTTTGATTAATTCCTTCGGTAATTTCTTATTTCACATAGCAAGTAGGCATTGAAAAATTTTCCACAAAATTTATGAGGGAGGAATAATGTCCAAAATGTGTCAATCAAATAGACTAAACACTATGTATATATATATATATACACACAAACACACACATATATATTGTTTTCCATAAGAAAATGGGTGCCATTATTTTTAAAAGAATCATTGAGAAGGACCTTTTGGGAAGGTGTCAATATAGAAACATTAAAAATTGTGGGATAGTTGATGTATCTTACAAGGATTGAAAGGATGGTGGAAAAGCTTGACTGATGGTTAGATGGTTTCTATTTTCCATGGAAAAACTGGCTTTGAAATTTCCCCACAAAATTTATGAGGGACAAATAATGTCCAAAATCTGCTAATCAAATGGACTAAACATGGTGGAGATAACCAATATATATATATAATCATTTTCAAAAGGATTATTAAGAAAGACCCAACAAATTCTAGGATACCAACAAATTCTTAACTAAATTCGTATAGATCAAGCTTGACTAATTCTATAATGGTTCTTCTTTTCCATGAAAAGTGGGAGTTATTGTTTTAAAAACAATTAATGGGAAGGCCATAAAAAATATCAAACATATAGAGGACAATTTTGAAGTATAGTTAAGGAACAAAGAGATTTACTAATTTATTTCATAATCAACCCCAACAATAGGCTCATGGGTCAAGCCTAGTGGTAAGCCACAACTTCGGCCAGTCCATATCCATACACGACTTAGGCCGAGTTAGGATCATGGACTAGTTTTTGGGCTTGTCTCCCTAGAAGGCATTTTGGAACCCAAGGAAATAGCCTGGAATATTGTTTATGAACTCATTTATAAGCCATGAAAAGTTAATGTACTAACTTTAAATGCAGATAATGTTTAAATTTTTGGAAATAATAGTACCATATTATTTTTATCCAAAGATAGACTACTTTAGCATCTAATAGTAACAAATTATTATTGAAACTCACTTTATTTGATGGTTGTTTTCTAACTATTTCTAATCCTTGGAATATTCCACAGGCTATCTAGCATCTAACAACTACCAACTTAATATTTTACCGAAACATGAATGGTTTAGTAATTCCATGGCCTAGAAACTTGCAAAAGCCCACTCTTCAATGGCCATATAATTGATCAAAGCTTTGTGTGTAGTAATTATTTTATTTTATTTTATATTTTCCATAGAACGACATAGGCCAATTTCTACCTATAGTGATACTCTATGTAACATGTTAACATTTCTACTTGATCAAGAAGCAACAAGACCATGACTTCTTAATTATCATGCTTTTTGCTTGACTGACTACATAGCATGGTGGGCTATAAAAGCACTGTATGGAATTATCACTCACTATAGCCTGGTTGATCATCCCATCGAATCGTGGACCCTATTTCAACATTGATTGAAATCAAATGAACCACACAGAAAAATGTAAATTATCTTAAGGAAATGCTATACTATAAATGATTAAAATCCTTGAGGCTTGTACAACCTATTGCCAATACAATCTTAGTGAAGAGCCTACCATTTTTTAATCATTTTAATAAATAAAAAAATTCGTCAAAGTCACCATCACAGTGAATGGATACATTATGAATATTTCCAAAAGCACATAATCAAAATATTCAATATCTTGAAGTTGTAAACAAAGAATTCCCCTAGTAATAGAAAATGGGAAATTTTTCATAGGCTCTTTAAAAGCAAAAATGTTAACATCAACATTTCTTCATATTCCCGGGAAAATAGTGTTGTTTATTGTTTCTCTATTCCTTAAAAAAACATTAAAACATTTTTTTACTAGGTTTTCATCTATAAAACCTCTTCATGTGTATAGATAATGATCACAACAAATATAAAATAAAATACATAAATTATACTTTAGGTGACCATATGAGACTAGGGATAAGTGACTCCATGTCACCTTAAGTTTTTACACTTACAGACGTATATGCTTGGCTCTTCTTCATGTTATGATTTGTTCAACTTGTTCCTTGGTTGAGTTTCATCTCAAAGCAAGATTAATATAGCTCCAATCTGAATTGGACTCTTTGTATCTCTACATATAAAAAAATAAACAAAAAACAAGATCATAAACAAAAAACAAAAGAAGGAATTTTTCCCTCTACATGAGTATTATAGTAAATTTTGATTAACCAGCAACAAATATGTGGCATCATACATTTTTTGTAATTCCAATGACTGATTTTGTTTCCATATGGTCAATCATATACATGTGAACTCATTTCAATTCACATTTTTGTGTGGTTCAATGTTCATACATATGGCCCACTATTAATTTATAGTGATGGAATCTATACATATATGTCTTTTGAAATGAAGACCCTCTTGTAGCATCATACATCTTTGGTAATTCCAATGACTATTTTTATTTCCATATGGTCAATCATATACATGTGAACTCATTGCAATTCACATTTTTGTGTGGCTCAATGTTCTTACATATGGGCCACTATTAATTTATAGTGATGGAATCTATACATATATGTTTTTTGAAATGAAAACCCCCTTGTAGCATCATACATCTTTGGTAATTCCCATGATTGTTTTTGTTTCCATATGGTCAATCATATACATGTGAACTCTACAATTCACATTTTTGTGTGGTTCGATGTTCTTACATATGGGCCAGTATTAATTTATGGTGATGGAATCTATACATATATGACTTTTGAAAAGAAGACCCCCTAGTCAATCTTGGCATTATATTAAGGTTTGTCCTTGCATTTGGAGTATTTGATTCCTTTGCCTTTGGATATGTGCAATGAGATAGATGGGAAAGGGTGAAAACTTCTTAATGGTGGATTTTTTTTATAGAAAAGTAGATGAACTAGATATGATAAATGGAAGGTGAGAACTTCCTAATGGTGGATTTTTCATGGAAAAGTAGATGAGCCAGATGTGATAGATGGAAGAAGGTGAGAATTTCCTAATGGTGGATTTTTTGTTTGAAAGTAGATGAGCTAGATGGAAGACGATGAGAAGCAAGTCAGTTTCATTTTGTCTTACTTCACTTTTCAACATTGGCATCCCTTATGGTCTACCGAGCACGCCGTACAATAAATTAACTTGACCCCAAAAATCCATGGTTGAGAAATTCACACCTTTCCTGTATCACATCAAGCTCATTACACATTTGTAAGGAGATGACAAATTTTCATTTAAAAAGATAAAATTTTGGTTTCAAAAAGAAAAAAGAAAGTATATTTATATCATTATATAAATTAAACTATTACACATACACATGTAGATTTCATTAATATTTTATCCTAGTCTAGACCATCAATTAAATATGACCTTAGTTATGTATGTATATATATATATATATATTAATATTTCGATTTTATTTAAGTTTTAAGTCCACCAGGTCATTTGCACAAGGAAGATGATTACATATAGTGTACTTGGGACGCGTGTACTATTCCCATCCCAGGGTGAATGATCATAATTGTACCTCACCAGCCTGAGAAGGCAGAGGGGTCGACAAAGCTAGCTCATGCAGACAAAACGGTCAGCCATTGTGGGCCATCCGACCTAACGACAAACTTGATGATGAAACGAACCTGAACTCACTCATGCCACGTTTCCACATTTCATTGGGTTGACTTGTAAAAGCCTCAAAAAGTTTGGTCTATTTTAAGGGGGGCACCTCAGCCAATTAATACTCAATTCTGAGCTCGGACCCCATCACTTGCAGCTATGGCAGAGGTCTCTGTGCCCCTAATCTCTTTACTCCCTTCACACCCATTTGATTTTTTCATCTGAATTTCACATTTTCTCGCTGGTTTATATATATCAGCCATATATATCATTCTGGAGCTTCATCAATATAATCTGTAAAGTTTAGATTTCCACAAAGTCCTCTCTTTTTAAGCGTGCTTAAGCTGTTCTGGAGCTTGAGTGCAACACTTCAGGTGCCTTTTTAGTTGATCATAACACTTGAGTGTGTGATCTTAAAATCCTGTTTCATAATTAAATCAAACACCTAGTTTTCAATTCCCTAAAGTCCCTTTTTTTTTGTCATTTTTAAAAGCCATTACCCTTTTTTTAAAACTTGTTATACATACCTATATTCCCAAGGCTGATTCCGCAACAATCTTGAGTCTTCCAAATGGTGTAAGTCACGAGAAAATATATAGAGTTCTAAATCAAGATGAACGAAATAAAAATGCCAACTTAATCTATCTAGGTCAATGCATTAACACTTTCCATGGATTATTTTGAAGGTGTAAATTTTTATTTTTTATCATTTCCTCTATAGCGATGCCACTCTTTTGATTCCAAGACAAAAGTCAGCTAATGTAATTTAGGGTTTGGGGTTTGTTCTCCAATACTGAGATCTCTAGTCAATCAAGTATATTGAGATCTCTAATCAATCAAGTAAAAGCTGGATGATTAAGCCGTTGCAATGCCTCCCACTTTTCCACCATGGTAGTGTTCTTTTCCTAAGGCAAAGACATGATATTTTACTTTCTTAAATGTGGATATAATTTTATTTTCCAACATGCTTCTTTCTCATGAATTTATTTATTTTTAAGTTGATACCACTAGGACTGGCATTATAATTAAATATAAGAAATATGTCCAGCATGAGTATAGTGATTATTTTATGTAATCAACAACCTTAAATATAGCAAATGTTTTGTTTTTCTACATCGATACGTAAATATTAGTCTAACAAAATAAATAATTTATTTTTTTATTTTGAAAAATTGACAAATAAATAAACATGTCACATGGTGTTGACATTGTTTTCTCTTGGGGTATGTAGCTAACATGATATTTTTGTTAATTGTGACTTGTGATCACCAGAGCAGGCAACATAATATTTTATCTCCTAAAGTATGAATACAATTTTGTAAGATGACCTATTTTCCTATTCAATTATTTTCTTGCTAGAAACAAACTACTTTTCGTAGTTTTCCATTTGGAATTCACTTCAGAAAATAAATAAAAAATAAGAATTTACTTCACAAATCAGAAAATGTATGATGCCTTATTAGCATTAAGCAAACTCCTCACTGCATCTTGCTCCAATGCATCTTGCTTTCTTACTTTTAGGTTCTCCCTTCCAACTCCATTTGCCCTACTCCTCCTTGTTGAACAAATCCAATTTTCAGTTTCTTAAGATGACGTCTCTAGAATTGGAATGCAGTATCATGTCGACCCATAAGCTGGCTCGGATTTAGCCTAGCCCAACACTTTTGAGACCCAGCATTAGAGCCTAATTGGGTTGAGGAAGCAATTCTAAGCCCAACGCAAAGCTATTTGAGCTATAGCATGAGGAGTTATGCCATGGCTAGTGGTGAATATCACTTTTAAAGAGAGGCAAAAATGTGTCTCACCTTAATATAAACCAAGTGTACATGGTTACCATAATAAGCCTAACTAATTCTTGAGTCCACTAATCCATGTTTTTCCCCTCTTACTTTCTCTAGATTGCTCAAATATCATTGGATCATCAAACATCATTTTTCTAGATTTGGACCCGATTTGTGAAGAACTTGTTGAAGTTGCAGCTCGACCAGTCCACCTTTTGCTTCTCCTTGCACTTGGATGATGGTTAAACATGGGAAAATATAAGTTTGAATCACAAGTTCAAAATCAATTAAGCTAAATTTTCTATTAGCTAGGTTGTGTTTAGGGCATTGGGGCTCATTAGTGAAAGTTAAGATTCAAAACACCACTCTATAGTTCTTAATTGGTTGTTAAATGCTTTGATCAACTTTCTCCTAGTGTTCGATTTTTCTATAGCATTGAATATCATAGTCAGTATTAATTTATGAGGGTGAATGGGTACATCAACTCAACTTGCCCACAATGTTTGATTTTTCTATAGCATTAATTAACCATTATAGTTAGTATTGAAGTATGAGGGTGACTAGGTACATCAACTTGTCCACAATGTTTGATTTTTCTATATGTAATGTTTTGTAGCTAGTCAAGCACGAGGAGCTATCTAATTATTAGACATACACACATGCTTGTGAAAGGAGGAGGTCCTTGCAAGTTGTTATCTTATTTAATAGGTGAAGGATTAGAATTACTGAAAATAATTGTCTTAAGTATGTGTGCATGTATTTTTTTATTATATTAAATACATATTTTAGACATTGTTACTAAATATTGGATTAAAACATGAATTTCCTAAGTAATTAAAATGACTACTCTTGAACTTGAATTCCCTTCTTTCCCATTTTAGCAAAAAAAAAAAAACAAAAAACAAAAAAAAAAAACAAAAAAACAAAAAACAAAAACCTCCCTCTTATAGACGATAATTACTGCAAATTGTCAAATTGTTGGAAGATGCATGTTTTAGGGTTTTGCTTTGATATTTTGTTGCTACTAAATAGATTGAACCAATTTAATAGTCTTTTACGCTCTCCACCTAAGACAATTATATGTTATTTAAAGGGGATTTAGGGTGGAAATTTCATTGCAAAGCATGATGGAAGGTTTTTGTGTGTTTTTTCAAAGAACTAACATAACTAAAGTTGATCTCAAAAGCAAATCCAGAAATTTATTAAAATCAAATCTGAAATTTAAAGGAGGGAAAAAAATAACAAAGAAAAAAAAACTCATATTTGGTATAAGTATATATTATAATTGATTTTTATAAATTTATGAACCTCCAAGCTAGTTTAATAAGTTCTATCTTATCTATACACCTTTCTCCATGGATTATTAGGTATCAATCAATTCTGTTAGTTGCATGTTGCCATCTCTACTTCAAGTCATATTTATGTCTGGACATCTATGGATGGACCTTCTACCAATGCAAAGCAAGTGGAGTAGCAAAATTTCTTAGTCATTGTATCACGAATCTTACCATATTTTTTCGACTCTAATTATGACAATGAATGGCATCTGACACTCAGCCTCTCAAAACTTGACTAGGTTCCTGTGGGGCCAATGAGGAAAGAAACTGATTCATGCATCATTTTACATAAGGGACTGCAATTATTTAAGTCATGTGAGACTATGCAATACAACAATAATCATTTGAGTCCTTTGGTGTGCATTAAAGCTTTGTTAAGTATGACCTTAGTTATGTATGTATATATATATATATATATATATATATATATATTTCGATTTTATTTAAGTTTTAAGTCCACCAGGTCATTTGCACAAGGAAGATGATTACATATAGTGTACTTGGACGCGTGTACTATTCCCATCCCGGGGTGAATGATCATAATTGTACCTCACCAGCCTGAGAAGGCAGAGGGGTCGACAAAGCCAGCTCATGCAGACAAAACGGTCAGCCATTGTGGGCCATCCGACCTAACAACAAACTTAATGATGAAACGAACCTGAACTCACTCATGCCATGTTTCCACATTTCATTGGGTTGACTTGTAAAACTCAAAAAGTTTGGTCTATTTAAAGGGGGTCACCTCAGCCTAGCCAATTAATACTCAATTCTGAGCTCGGACCCCATCACTCGCAGCTATGTCAGAGGTCTCTATGCCCCTAATCTCTTTACTCCCTTCACACCCATTTGATTTTTTCATCTGAATTTCACATTTTCTCGCTTATCATTCTGGAGCTTCATCAATATAATCTGTAAAGTTTAGATTTCCACAAAGTCCTCTCTTTTTAAGCATGCTTAAGCCCACCTAGAAGTGCTTTTATGAGAATCACTTATCAACTGTTTCTTTAAAAAATACTATAAAGAATTTTAAAAATTTTTAAAGGTATTTCATAAATTTTGTTAAACCCTTATTTTTTTTTTAAAGACACTTTTCATGCTAAAAGCACTTGCTAAAATGATTACCAAACAGACTTTTAGTGTTGTTTCATAACACATGTTGTGGCTGAATTATATTGGATATATTGGAATGCTATAGAACAATCTATGTATATATTCTTATCCTCTTCTATTTGTACCCAATCTCAAATGCAGCACATTAATAATATTGATTCCCATTTATTGGAGAAGAGGTTCCATATCAGGGTGCAAAGGAATATGGCATGGGCTAATATTGTGTAGCACGTACCTTTTTCTGGCTTCTTTATGCACTCAATTTCAGATTACATGCCATTACTCATCTTCAACCTGCATTTCCCACCTTCTGCTTCACAATTTCCACACACAGGTTTTGACCAATTCATGGAAAATCTAGATTCCCCATATTCTATATTTAATAGGAGTGAAGCTTTGGAAATCTAGAAGGCAAAATATATTCATAAATAAATTAAAATAGACATTGCTCATAGATACATACTGGAATACAATGTATGGTATTATCGGCATAATTCATGTAGTATTATGGTCCTATCACATCTAGCACATTTCACATTTCTAAAGATAAAAGAAATAGTCCTTTAAATATAAGGACCAACTTACTTTTAGTGTCAAGAAAATTGACTCGATGGTTTTATTTGAAAAGTCATATTCAATAAATAAAGCATCAAAATTGACCACATGTACAATGGTCCACAAAAATTATTGAAAGGGTGTGAGTTGTAGGAGACCATTTTAAAATTTTGAATATTTATTTACTCTTACAATTTTATGCTCATAATGAATTATAGTAATAGACATATATCAAGGAAAGGTTTGAGCTCTCAAATTGTTACTTCTTTGTTAATTCTCTCTCTATTAAAATGCAACTTTTGATTTGAGAGCCTGATTTAAAGTGCGAAGGGTAAGATCAAAGTCCTAATTAAATTTCAATAAGAAGTAGAAATCTATGAATGAAGAAATCAAAGTGTCCATTAATTTGAAGAACCATATATGGAATAGTGCAATCCAATGTCCAAGAATGTAATTGTAACCTTTGGAGGGCCCCAAGGACACTTCTCTAACAAAAAATATATGGAATTACTTACAAAAGAAATGTTGTAATTGGCACTATTGATCCTTGAAAGCCTAGATTATTACTAGCAACAAGTTAGAACAAAATAACTTACCTGAACATCTACAACCCCAATAATTATTTTTGTAGAATACTTGAAAAAAAAAAATAGAACTTCAAAGGAAATGGAGGATTTTCTTTGATAATTTTACGAGCAAGCAAGAACACTATTCAAACATCTAAAATGATATTTTATTACTTGTACATAACCTTACTTACAAGAAACCAAACTACTGTTTGAAGAAGAAACTTTATTTTATTACATACACTGATCTCATAGAAACCTTACACATAAAACACAATCACACTTTATTATTGGATTACAAAATAAGCAACTGGATGGAGTAGGACTACCTTCCATTTAAGCTGATTGTACCCATGGAATTGGATGATGAAATTGGTACCTCTACCATGGATTGCTCATGATTCTCGATAGACCATAGAGTTGGCTTAGGAGGCATTTTCAAGAGTTCAACCTCTCCTTCAAGCATCTCCAATGTTTTGCTCATTGAAGGACGATCCACGGGCTTCATTTGTATACACCATAGCGCAACTATCACCATTTTCCTTACATACTTTTTTTCATCCTCAGTGGCATCTCCCATTTCCATGTCCTCTCCTTGATCATATCTATTATAAATCCATGATGGGAAATATATTTGACTAGAATGTTCTGCAAATGCATTCACATTCTTCCTTTTCCCTACCATTTCCAATAACAACATTCCAAAACTATAAACATCTGCCTTAAATGATACACCTCCAAGGTTTTTGTAGAACAATTCGGCAGCAATGTAGCCCAAGGTTCCTCTAGCAGCAGTGATGGATACAATACTGTCATCTATTGAATATAATTTTGCAAGACCAAAATCTGAAACTTTTGGTGTGAAGTCTTCATCAAGAAGAATGTTGTGTGGCTTGATATCAAAATGGAGAATTTGCATGTCACATCCTTGATGTAAGTATTCAATCCCACGTGCCACTCCAAGTGCAATCTTGTATAATCTTTCCCAACTCAAAGGAATGTTGTTTCCTTGGTCAAGAAAAACAAACTTATCAAGAGATCCATTGGGCATGAAGTCATATACAAGAGCCCATTTTGATCCCTGTATACAAAATCCAACAAGTCTCACCACATTAACATGATGAATCCTTCCGATTGTAGCAACTTCATTGATGAAATCTTGCCCATTAGCTTTTGACATAACTAACATTTTTACAGCCACAATGCGTCCACTTCGGAGTTTTCCTTTGTACACAGAGCCAAAACCTCCTTGACCTAATTTATTCTTAAAATTATGAGTCATCTTTTTTAGCTCTGAATATGAGTACTTGATTGGCTGAAGATTTTTATGGCTATGTAAAAATTCTTCAATACCATCATCCAATGATAAGTGTCTTCGTCGAAACTTGTAGATTAAATAGACAAGCAGACACAATATACCAAGTACGTTCCTCCCGATGATGATCATGGCTACATATAAATCACATGTTAAAAATATTAAAAAAAAATTAAAGGAAGGTGTATCATCATCCACATTCAATTATCGAATCCAAATAAGATAGTTTAAAAAGTCGTTTCACCTATATAATTGCTTGTTGGTTGACTCAATAGAAAGATGTTTTTAGGTTTCCAATCAATGTAGTCATGTTCCTCTTCTACTTTTGAGGTCAAAATGATAAAGGCCAGAATGAGAGAGAACATTTGTTTAGTTGCTTAAAATCGGGAAATGGAATTGGATGCCCAATTTTCAATTTGGTTGTACTCTAAAGAAATTTAAAATTTAATACATAACAAATTTGCAAAAATATATAATTTCATTTGAAATTAAAATTCTGAAGTTCATAGAAATGGAATTCCAATTTATATTTGTACAACCAAATGTAGAACAATAAAACTAGGCACCTCTATGCAATCTTCTTTGAAAAAACTTTTAATAGACTAAGGCAAAATGAGCTCTAAAAAAGGCATAGTATCCTTTGCTATTTATTGAGATCTGAAAGACTTACCTATGCATCTCATTAACCAACCTGCAAAAATAAAATTAAAAAATGATTAAATTAAAAAAGAAAATTCACATGCATTACATATTAAAGATGAGCAATAGACCAGTATAAGAGAGTTATTTTTATTATTATTTATTGATTGAAAATCAAGAGAGACAGATATACAAGAAAAATTATTACTATTATTAAGTGTGCATATAAATTATGTGTATTATTAATTATCAAGTTGCAAGGAGATTATGTCCTTAATCTAAACATTTATTATACTAAGGGTTAATAATAAAAATAAAGTAGTAGTTTACTTAATTGAATTATCATAAATAAATAAAATAAATTATCAATCATTACATAAATGACAATCTCAATTTTATATATATATGCATGGGATTAAATATGTAATTGAATATAACATGTCTTTTATATTTTTATTATTATTGCCCAATTTATGAAAATTAGATAATAATAGAAACTCTGGAAGCCTTACCAGCGTAAAGTGCAGATTCATAATAATAGTAATACTCATCATCATATTCTTTCAAGCCTGGATGATGAAATCAAGTAATTAAATAATGTTAGTGGTAAAACTAGATAATGATATTTTATCTAAAAAAAGGAACAAAATAAAATAGAGAATCACCAACTACCGCAGAATTGCACCCACATGGCTCTCCTCAATTTTTTTATTTAACTAAAAAGTGATTAATCTTCTGTTTTTTGGAAAAAAAAAAAAAAATGCCATGACAGCAGTGCTACTTTTTAGTAATTTCACTCCCTAATTGTTTCCCAAATTGGAAAATGCAGTTTAATGGCATGCTTTATTCAAATTCAAAGCAATGCTTCATTCAAACAAGAGTTAAGTAGGCCTCACCTTTGATTGAAAAGGTCCTCCCATCTGTTAATTAATAAATAAAAAAAATACAAATTAAATTTAACATGAAAAAGATACAGGACAATGAAAGATGAAATTTATCAGGAAATAAAAAATCAAAGATAAAAACTTGACTCCCAAAGTCTCACCCCTTAAAGATTCCAAATAATCAGAGAACCAATTCCTGGAGTAGCCTGCAACATTAAGCCAATTAAGCAACTAATATTAGTTACCAAGCAAAATAATTAAATAAATAAATAAAATTAAACATTTTTCATACTTACCCTTGATGCATTGTATGGGAAAATCTACTAAGCAGCTTAGCCCTTTCGCAAAGCATTCGCTTTCGCAACCGAAGTCTGACACTGAAAGATCAAGCCCCAGAAGCAATACTTCTTGCAAATCTGACATTGAAAGATTGCCGGGCTTCAAGGATTGAGTAATAATAGTCCTGCTAATGGTGCATGAATACTTAGTATCATTCACCAGCAGGGAGTCTCCTCCGCTGACTAGTGCATAAACATATGCTTGTGAGGAAGGTGAAGTCACATCGCTTCTGTTGCAAGGAGTGATAGGAATATAGTTGCTATCACTTATTGGCTGCTCGCAGTTCATCAAAACCGTTGTATTGGTCACTCCCAGTACCCGATAATAATTTGACTCAAAGCTGTAAAATGACGAGGAATAGAGAGGAGTTGAGAAACAGTTGCCCTTTTTCACCCCAGGATCCACTACCCGAATGGTATAGTGATCGTAGTTGATATCAGCAACATAGTATTTCTCACCCTCCCAGAAGTTTACCATAGTACGATTGTTTTCGCAGACCAATTCATGGTCAGAGTCACCACACCAGGACGGATCACCTTTCAATCGGAAAGGGCAGCTGATGTTTTGAATATCCCCACAAGAAGAGGGCCGGCAAGTCTGGTTTCCATTAGCAGCACAAATTGCAAGCAAGAAAGTGTGGAAGAGCGCAAACACCACAAGTTTTGCTTCTCTAAACATCATAACATTTGAGAGAGATACGGAGCTGGAATTCTTTTGTTTTATGTTTAATTTAAGAGAGAGATATCAAATTATGGCCCCAACAGGGTTGCGGTCCCAATTTTCCTGCAACTTGAAAAGAGTGTGAAATGAGCCTTATTGACCGTTCTGGTCAACTACTTTGATTTTTCTATGTATGGATAACTTCACATTGAAGATACACATACCCACTCTTTGTTAAAGATCAGGTTCAATCATTAGAGGCTTCTGAATTAGCATAGTGAAAATGAAAATTAAGGATCACCATATTTGATATTAACCCTAATTGCTAGAATGATTTTTATATAGTTTTTTATTATTTGTATTTTAAGTATTATTTCTTTTAATCAAATTTTGATTTTTTGAAAAACATACGAAATAAATAAAACAAGACGGTCCACTAAGATTGAAATTATAATAAATAAAGTATTATTAAATTTTAGAGTAGGTAACGTGAATGTTTATACGTTTTTATGTTCGTGTTGAACATCATGACATTTGAGAGAGATATACTAAGCTGGAATTCTTTCATTTTTAATTTGAATTTCTCAAACAGGCTAAACCAACTTGCGATCCCCATTTGACGACTTTGATTTTTATGCACGCGGATAACTTCACATCCTGGTGAGTGAAAATCTATTAGTAAAAGTGACTGAATAAAATGTACAACCGCAGTAATCCTCCTTCCTACAATTCTTCTCTATAAATTTTCAGGCTAATCTCCTCTCGATATTTGTATCTCCCTTTCCACTTTCTTTCCTATCCCAGAGACTTCTGTCCTTGGCAAAAATCACAAATTCCTTCCATAAAAATGGATCGATATCTCTGTTTGTTTTTGTTCTTGTTTCTGACCTTGTTTGTGGAGATGAGAGGGGGCCGAGATGAGTGCATGACATCGAATGGTTGTGGCGACCAGGGTCCACTCATCCAGTTCCCTTTCCGTCTAAAAGACCAGCCACGCCACTGTGGATACCCAGGATTTGAGTTATCTTGCACTGAGAATAATCAGACCATGCTAGAGCTGCCAGTTTCGGTAAAGCTCTTGGTGAAGAAAATAGTTTACAAATCCCGGGAAATCATTGTCCAGGACCCGGATAATTGCCTTGCGAGAAAGCTTCGAAACCTCAATTTAGCTGCCTCCCCCTTCCACTTCAATTTTGAGGAGGACGTCACCTTGTTCAATTGTTCCTCATACAAAACAGAATCATATGGTTTTGATCAGTCCATCCCTTGCCTTTCTAACCCTGGTAACCCAGTTTATCCTGTTTCTTCCTCCAGATCTGTCCAAGATACGGATCTATCCTCTTGCCGCAGGCTTTACAGCGCTTCAGTTCCAATTGATGATTGGGATTATATATTCGATGGACGTGCGTTTTCTTTAAAGTGGTCACATTCAAAAATATGCAGATTGAAGAAGAGTGATAGCACAGAAACTGAATGTATTAAAGGTAAAGGTACTCTATGCATCTTAATTCCCCATTCATCTTCTTTTCATCTTTCACGCTCACCTCATATCCTCTACTATGATTTAATATACAAATGCTCCATTTTGGAATTAAAAAAACCATTGTAAAGGATATGAGCTGATAAATTCTGCTGATTGATCTCTAAATCTGAAAAAAAAAGAGATCAATAATTTGATCTGAAAATCACGTTTTATTGGGATTTTGAAAATCTGAAAAAGAGAGAGAGAGAGAGAGAGAATAATTTGATTACAAGGGATAAAATAATCTCTAAATCTGAAAAAATAATTTGAAATAATTAGTGAAAATAATTTTTTACATTTTAAAACTCTTGTTAGATGAATTTTTGGGTAAAGTAATATATTCTTTTTCTTGCATTTCACCTCAAAACATTGAGGTAAACTAACAGATTGAAACTAAGGCCCCTTTTCTTTTCTTTCTTCAAATTTTCTGGGGTTGATAAAATTAAGGGAAATAATTGAACAGAGAGTTAAATGTTTATTTTGGATTTAATTTTTTGAAAAATTAAAGAAATAAAAGAAAAATGTTAAAGTCCTTTTATAATGCATTCTTTCCTAGCTACTTACAATTAATATTTTTCTTTATTTTCTGCTTATTTTTCCAAGGATGTGAACCTAAAAATACAAAGTAATACAATTGATATTCAAGTATTCCTTTTGGATAACGAAATATTTAATAACAAAAAATTACTAAGATTGTTGAATATTGTTGATTTTCTTAATTTTTTTTTTCATATCCAAGTGGACCATACTAACCCTTAATTTTCCAAGTAATTCATCTTTATTTCAACTCTCAGTAATTACAATTATGTAAAAAACTCCATAAACATCATTTTTCTAGTTTTAATGGTTATCCACATAGATGACTTTTCCCTTATACCTAACATGAGAAGTTCAATGTTAATGGTCAATCGAATCGCCAAGTGTCATCGTACCTACCAATTGGATCACTGTATATAATGGTATAGAATAAGGATAGAGATTTCTTCACATTCCTTTTACATAGAGTTTCATTTTTATTTTTATTTTTATTTTTGTCATAAAATTGGATGAATTTGTGTTTAGGGAGTCATGAAGACAATACAGTATTATGAAACATAAAACTATGATACATAATAAGGATTAGAAGGGTATGTTTTAATTTCCACTACAAGTTAGGATAGAGTTAGTAGCAGAATTGGTACTGCCTCAAAAATGAACCATAGAATACAAGAAAGGGACCCAAAAAGATAAGGTTGAAGCCTAGAATAAAATTAATTAGATTAAAATCATATCACATGAACATGTAATTTAGCATGTTTTTATTAATTCCAAGAGCATAACAAGCTAATTACTTTTTTTTCTTAATTTTTTATAGGTGTATCGAAGAAAATAATTGTGACAGGTAATATTCTATTTATACATATTTTATTATAGAGATAAAAATTCTTAATTTGGTTATTTTACCTATTTATTTAAATAAAAAGTTTAAGTTTTCTTCTTTTTATTTATGCAGGTGCAATCTTTGGTTTCTTTCTTCTCATGTTAGTAATTGTTGTGCCTTATCGTGTCTATAGCTCAAATAAAGTAGAAAGAGATAATAGAGTAAAGGTTAAAAAGTTTCTAGAAGACTATGAAGCTCTCAAGCCCTCAAGATACTCCTATGCTGATATTAAAAGGATTACGAGTCAATTCAAAGATAAATTAGGGGAAGGAGGATATGGAACCGTGTACAAAGGAAAGCTTTCAGATGAAGTTTTTATTGCAGTAAAAATCCTTAACAATTCTCAAGGAAATGGGGAAGAGTTCATTAATGAAGTCGCAACAATGGGTACAATCCACCATGTTAATATAGTTCGTTTAGTTGGATTTTGTGCTGATAGATTTAAACGAGCTCTAATTTATGAGTACTTACCGAATGAGTCATTGGAGAAGTTCATATTTTCAAAAGTTGTCAAGAACTATTCACTTAGTTGGAAGAAACTTCAAGAAATTGCTATAGGTATAGCAAAAGGAATTGAGTATCTTCATCAAGGTTGTGATCAAAGAATCCTTCATTTTGATATCAAACCTCATAATATTTTACTTGACCACAACTTTAATCCAAAGATTTCTGACTTTGGTTTAGCCAAATTGTGCTCCAAGGAACAAAGTGCAGTCTCTATGACAATTGTAAGGGGAACAATGGGCTATATCGCTCCAGAAGTGTTATCTAGGAATTTTGGGAATGTGTCTTATAAGTCAGATGTTTATAGTTTTGGAATGTTGTTACTCGAAATGGTTGGAGGAAGGAAGAACATTGATGTTAGTGTGGAGAGTACTAGCCAAGTATATTTCCCAGAATGGATTTATAATCATTTGGATATAGGGGAAGAATTGCATATTCGAATTGAAGAAGAAGGAGATGTTGAGATTGCAAAGAAATTAGCAATTGTGGGACTTTCATGTATTCAATGGTGTCCAGTGGATCGTCCTTCCATGAAAATTGTGATTCAAATGTTGGAAGGAGAAGGAGACAAGTTAACCATGCCTCCTAACCCTTTTGCTTCAACAGTTCCAACAAACTTGAGTAAGCCAGGTAGAGTTTTTCAACAAGAGTTAGCAATAATTTCAGAACTAGAGTAAAAATAATTCTCTATATGTTCAACTTATTATGAATGTATAGTTTAATAAAAATTCATATTGTAGTTGTTCATCATCATAGTATCTTTATTTATATTTCTGTTAATTGAACAAATGATTGTATAAAATGATTATACCAGTGGCTCAATTGATGTTAGATTCCAGAAGTTCTTACTCCCATGTAATGTATTTCTTGTGTATTAAATTTTAACGAATATGTCTAAGAATATTCTCGCAACCCAATTTATAGTTCAGCTACACACAACTCTATAGATCACCTTTCAATCAAGTAAGAGTAACTAATGTCCATCACATTCAAGATAGAAAGTATTGCACAAAATAGTAAGAATTAGATCTAGGAAACTTGAAAATAAGAGTCCCATCCACTACACCCATATAGAGTTTCTTTGGTTTCTTTTTTCTTTTTTTTTTTTTTTCTTTTTTGCCTTTACCAGTTTTTTATTGGACTGAGAAGTAAGATTAATTAGTTATGTAATGACTAAATTATACTGAATGGTGATGGCTCGTTGGAGAACTTTGCATTGAATAAAATGGAAATCGATTTCAATGTGTTTACTCCTTGCATGAAACACTGGATTTGCTGCTAGCTAAGTAGCACTTTGGTTATGGCACCATATTAATGGTGAAGATAGGGCAGGTATCCTAACAATAAAGGAGTTAGAGAGTTAGGTGAATGCCTGATCTTGAACTTTATCAATACAAATTACCAATGGACCATATGTACTAGACCACGAAAAATATTAGATTGTGGGAGAAATGAACCATATGATATGTGACCATGTAGTAATCATTGAGAAAGGAAAAAAATATGGACTCAATAGATTATGTAATAATAATAATAATAATAATAATAATAGACTCAAACTCTCTCAATATATGGTATATATTGTTTAACCTAAACAACAAAAAGCCCAGTGGCTGAGAACCTTGATGCAAACAAGCTTGTCTTAGCCGAGAGGTCTGAGGGTTCCTCCATGTGTTTAAGATTAACTACATTTAGGCCCGAACATCAAATTAATGGAACAATCTACTCTGTTTTACTGGGCCAAGCCCAATGGTAGGTCCATAGGCAGAGCTTGGATCATGTGCTAGTCAGGCTGGGTTAGGCCTGATACATACCTAATTTGATCATGGCAGCCCAATAAGATAATTATTTTCTTTGTTTTGTGTTTTTCTAATTTTTTTTGTTTGTAGTAATTAATTATATATTATAATCATAGCAATCATTATAACTATTTTTGTTATTAAATTTTTTTGTTCCATTATTTCAGAATTTCTAATTTTATTTGATAAATTAATTCTTCATCATCATCTATTAAATCTTTACTTAAACTTATTTTATTTTTCTTCCATTTTCTTCTTACAACTTTCATGTCCTTATTTATGTTTTCCATAAATATAACAATAATTTAAACAAAAATAATAATTACCTGGAGATATACCAAACAAAACATACACTTCTTCAATGAAAAAAGTGACACAAAATTAAAATATAAATTCTAAAGAATTAAGACTAAATTAAAACAAATTTAGAATTGTAGGATTTTTAAAAAAAATTATTTGATAAATTTTAGCTTTTTAAGCTATTAAAGTAAAATGAGGGTTTATCCCTTATTCTTTAATAATATATGAAAAATTATTTATATAATAATGAAAAAAAACTTTGGAACGTTTTCTTAGTTCTTTTAAAAAATTTCTAGTTGAAAATTATTAAGGTAGTAATGAAAACTATAAATTATCATTCTTTCTTCTTCTTCTTCTTATTCTTTACCCTACTGCAAATTCTTTATCTCCATATCCAGTGAGTCAATTCTTTTGAAGGTTTTTCTTTGCATTTGAAGGACTTTAATTCTTTTACAATGAGCAAGGTGGAATAGGCTGAATGAGGGAAGAGGTCATGACCTTCTCAACTCAGCTTCATCTTTATGGAAAAGTAGGTAGTGTATTTCTAGAAAGGGAGAAGGAATTTTTTTTTGCTTTTGTCTTGCTTAACTGACTATAAAGGCCACCAAATTGAAAAATGAAGCACTACGTTTGAGGATGCATGTAATGCCACTAGTTTGCAGGAAAAGGATAGCAGAGAATTAAGCTAAATTTATCAAAAATTATATTCAAAGGTTAAATCCCGAATATCATGTCTTTATCTTCATGTAGGAAAGGAAAAATGTGTAAAATGAGTTTAAAATAACATATAAATATAATTTATTAATTTTAAATTTATTTTTAATTTTTTTTCTCTATTTTATTTTCATTGTGTTCTCTCAAATTTTCTAATAACTAAATATTGCTTTAGTTTTAAGAGTTTCTAACTTCAGTTTTTATCCAAAAACCTTAGAAGAAATTGAGCACATGAAATAATGTTTTTCTTAAAAATTCCTCATATATACTAAGTGGTCATCATAGAAAATAAACTATGACTTGTAACTGAAGCATAAGCATTCCAACAGTAGAAATGAGCAAAAGAGGGGGGCGGAAATTCCCAACCCCATCCTCCCCACAAAAAAAGAAACAATAATAATTGTCCAATTGTTTCCTGTTTTCTTACTTTTAGGGTCTGCCTTTCCTAAAAGGGCTCCGTTTGCAGACCAGATTTTCAGTTTTTAAAGACAGGGTCTCTAGAATTAATATGCAGTATTTGGTCCTTAAAGGCCCAGCAGACCCATGGGCTAGCTGGCAGGGCAGGGCTAGCTAGCTTGGATTTGGGCTAGCCCAGCACGTTTGAGGCTTAGCATCATCATAGCCCAATTTGGTCGAGGAGGCAACTTTATGGTCAACACAAACTATTTGGGCTAGAGCTTTTTGTTTATATGAATTGCTATTATTACTATGTCTATTTGTGAAATTAGAAATCTTGTGCGTGAGATTGATGAAGACTTGACCATTGTTGATATTGGAATATTAATTGAATTTATAGATAAAATAGAAATTTAATGTTGGGGATAATCACGTAGACCACTTGTTCATTCTTTTCTAGGTAGTTCCATATATTAAGTAAGGATTAAAATATCTGAAATTAGATAAATATTGGTTGTTGAAATCTATGTACAAAAATAAAAAGTATTTGTAGTAATTTTGTTTAAATTTAGATAAATTTTGATAATTAATTTTTTTATATTTAAATAATATTTATATTAACTCAAGAAAAAAGAACTAAATACAATACCAATGGCTATGAATGTTAATTTCTTATTTTAAACTTAAAAATTATTAAAAAGACAACTTAACTCTACAACATTAAGTGATTGGAGAAATACTCAATTTAAAAAAATAGCTTTCAAACAAATCTTTCATTTTCTTGTTTTATAAAAAGCAAAATAGGGTAGTAGAGCACATCAATGGAACTTTGTCAGAAAAAGTTCCATGTATGTTGTCAAATGGTAAATTGAGCAAAAAAAAAAAAAAAAAAAACATTATAAATTCCCGCATCATTATGGTTGAGGGAGGAATGGATCGCTACTATAAAAGCTCATATAGCTGGGGAAGGAATGGGTTGCTGCTATAAAAGCTCTTATAGGAATATATGGCCCAATAGGCACAACCACATGGGCTGGGTTGCTGCTATAAAAGCTCTAATAGCAATATATGGCCCAATAGGCACAACCACATGGGCTGGGTTGCTGCTATAAAAGCTCTAATAGCAATATATGGCCCAATAGGCAGAATCACATGGGCTTGTCCGCGACCATAGAGCCACTATATAAGCACTATCTCTCCTGCTCGGTTTAGACTGCTGGATCCACTGAGAGCCATGTCTTTTATCCTTCACTCTTCTTAGCCACCATTGAAGACCATTGAACTCTTCTCCCAAAGCCATAATACCCATCCTCATCACTGTATATTTCTCCGACTAGATTGTTGTCGTCACTGACATCCTCATCACTGAGGGGGCTTAGATCAATGACCAACTCGCTCTAGCCACTTCATCGCCCACATCTTCCAGGTATTCTTTCGATTCCTTCCAGGGCTTCACACTCTGTTATTCCTTTCTTTCTTTCTTTGATTTCAAATTGGGTTTCTTTTCATCACTTCTATTTCCTCCCATCTCTCTTTTTCTGGTTAGGGTTAGGGTTAGGTTTGTGTTTGGATTCCCTGGTATATATTTACTAATTATTATGAGCATCAATCCCTCACCATACTTTCACATACCTCATCTCTGCACTCTTATTCTTCTTTCCATTTTCATGTGCATCGAAGCTTAGCTTGGAAGCAATGATTGCTCGTGTTCCTTCTCTTTTGTGTTTTTTTTGTCTTCCGTGCATAAGATGAAGTTGAAGATTTTAGTGACATGAAGAAATTCAATGCAGTCTACTATTATTATAGTGCCTTGTCTGCACCTAATGAAATCAAAGGCTATGGAAGCTTCGAATAGAGCAAAGCTCTTCATTTTGCACCCTAATTAGGATGCTACACTTTTGACTCATCTTAATCTTGTTTCCTTTTTTTTTTTTCATTTTATTTATCTATTTATTTATTTTTTATTTTGAATCCATCAAAGTAACCCCCTTAGACTACTTTTGTTCTTCATGTAAACACTAAGAAGAAGGAGGAAAATGAATATTAAGTTTATCGAAATTAATGGGTATGGACTAGAAGCATTTTGTCAAAAATGTGAAAATTCAGATGTTGAAATTCATGTCATTTAACTATATTTATCTCATGTATAATTGCTATTCAGGAGAAAAATTTGATAGGTTTTGGGGTTTATGCAATTTTGAAGGAAGGAAAAGGCTTCCTAATTTACCTCCCTCAATTTTCATTTCTTAGGATTCAAGTGGTAATCTTAAATGGACTTCAACATTTGTTTTTCACCAACCATTCTTTTACTTCTATACAAATCCTGTTATCTCATGTATGGGGCAAATGCAATTTTGTGATTTTCTAACTTCTTAAAAATCAGGAATTGAATTTTTAGGCTCATTTTTTCATTTTTAATTCAGCTGATTGACATAAGCTTGATATTTGTTCTTTGAGTGGAAATTCTGATGCTTACAGGAGAGACACTTTACTAATTTTATCTACTAGGTTGAAGGCATCTGCTTTTTCTTCCTACCAATTTACTAATTATCAAATTCCTTTTCTTTCTGGTTGGTTTTTCCCTTTCCTTTTTGTTTTCATTTGAGGCCACCATATCTCAGGCAATTCACATCCTGGGAGAGTTAGCTACAGATCAAGGTATAATAGCCAAGATTGGCTTATAAATATCTAAGAATGATAATCTTACCATTCTTTCATTCTCTTTTATTGAGCACCCCTTTTCCTTAATGTAGAATATTTGAAACTCAATGGTACAAAGAGATACAAAACTCAGAAGCAGTTTTATATTTCACATATGTCATAGAGGTCTAATTGAAAGACCAATTGAAAGAATCAAACTTTGAATCTTAGGTATTCAGTTATATGTTATAACATGTCTGACAGGTCTCATCCGCCTAATTTGACAAATCAGATGTTAGCAAGATGAGGGTTAGCTTAGGAGGTCCCACAGCACAAGGCAAGCCACTTGTGAGATTAAGCAGTCTGATTTGGAATACATTGTTTGGCTTCACAAGTCAATACAAGGCAAAATTAAAACATTGATAATTTGATTTTAACCAAAATTGATGTCTTAACCACCATGTTTCCTTTCTAAATGAATTAAGATGGTTCAATTTGAATGGATCCTAATTAATTGGGAGATTCAAATAAGGTCACTTGCTGTTAGAAATCGTTGCGAAGAGGAACTAACACAAACTTTTGATCAACCTTTGCCCTGCATCATGTTTGGCCCTCGAACCCATATTTCACCTAATTGATTTGGTGGAAGAGGCTTCAATGTATCTATGGTAACTATTTGGGGTTCATCTTTTTTTCTTTTGGTAGATCATTCTCTTTTTTGCTTTTTTTTTCTTTGTTCCTTTTTGGTATTCAAGTTACAAATCATTTAATCAAAGAAATGATAACCAAATTTTTTTTTACTTTTATTTTAATGTACCTTCATTTTTGGGTGCTAGGAGTCTTGTCTAGTGTTTTTTTTTTTTTTTTTTTTTCCAGTTTTTAATGTTTTTGGGTTTTCTCAAAATATAATGTAACTTCAAAGTTCCATCAGAGAAAAAGAAAAAAAAAATGCAATCCCCATAAAAGAAACAAAGATTCATTTAATGATTTCATCTTACTAGTCCCTCTAGCCATATATCTGAAAGGGGTTTACTATTAAGCTTCTTGTTTAGCTATTTGCTAACATCAGCCAATTGCCAATTGTTTAGCAATTGGGGCTGCCATCTCTCCAACCTCATCATACAAAGGTGGACAATTTGAAATCAGCTTACTGGTCTAGAAGAAACTTAATTTTTTTTTTTTCCCCTTTTGTTCCTTTTTTTCGTTTTTGATATTGAATATGCTAAAGCTAAATGTGATTGCTATGAAAGTGCATTACTTACAATAAGCATAAGAAAATTTAAAAAATGAATTTGTTTATTAACTTAATCTATTCTATAGAGCGATTTTATCATGCAATGATTTTTCCTTTCTTTCTTTCTTTCTTTTGATCATTGTATGAATTATTACAATAATAATAGTAATAAATAACAAGTAATAGTTTTTATAATATAAAGTTTTATATGAAAAGAAATGCTTAAGAAATTAAGTTTTTTCTAAGAAACAAATGAAAAAAGGAGTGAAACAGAAAATACTTTTTTTTCTTGTATTCACATAATTGAAGTATCCTAAAATGATAATTAAGTATATAGAGCATCTTCTTGAGTCAATTTTGGTCTTCAAATATTGAACTTGTGAATTTACTTGCTGGCTTTGTATTTAGACTGCCTTGAACTCAATGATTTGAATCTGAAATCCTGTTCAAATTTCCATGCAGGTAGTAGTCTGATGCATTTCTCTGAGGTTATGATCTTTCCCAAATCCTCCCTGGTTAGATCATAAGTAGAATGAAAATTTTAGAGTCCTAAGTATGGCCTTTCTAAGGTTCTCTTTTAAAATACAAGTTAACAGGTTCATTATGTTGCATCACTAGTTTGTTATCTCTTAAATTCTATTATTATTATGTCTGCATTCCCTATTTTGACAAATTGAAAAATACCAGTAGAAATTGCTTTATATTTTTATTATAAAGCAACAAGATTTTTTATTATACTAAAAACAATCTTTATATTTTGGTTTTTTAAAATTAGGTGTTTATTACATGTTCCAGGCCTAAGCAGTTCAGTAATTTATGCTTTAAAGATGGTTTGTACTTATAAGTAGCTAACCAAGTCAAATAATCCGCAAATTAGGCTTAAGGTGAAAATTTTCAAATTACGAAAATTTTACATTTGTCAAAAGAAATGAAAAAAACCAAGTTCTTATGTGGAATGTTTATTTTTATTGATCTTAAAGGCTAAGTTCTTGGCCTAACTGCTGAAGAAGTTGTTGGACAGGTCTAAGGTTCAAGAGGAGTCCCAGCCGACTTGGCTCCCAGCAGCCCAGCCTCAGAGATGATGTCCAATGTATACTTGTGTTGACATAAGAAGATACCATCTGAGTTCCTCGCCCCAAAAAATATTTTAATTTTCCTAGATCCTTCATATGAGAACACCGACTCAAATAATCTTTGAACTGTTGCACAACCGTTCCATCATTTCCAGATATAATTACATCATCAACATAGACAAGAACATTGAGTTGAATGTGTTGAGCTTCATAAGTAAATAATGAGTAATCAAAATACGACTGTTTAAATCCATAACTTGTCAGCGTCGCTGCTAACTTGGCAAAACAGCACATGGGTGCTTGTCGCAGACCATATAATGACTTTCGAAGTCTATAGACTTTACCTAGTGTTGGAGACGCAAAACCAGGCGGCATTTGCATATATACCTTTTCATCTAACTCACTATGCAGGAAGGCATTATGTACATCCATTTGATGCAGTTCCCAACCCTTCGCAGCTGCAACGGCAAGAAACGTTCGCACTGTAACCATCTTTGCTGTCGGGGCAAAAGTCTCATTATAATCTATGCCTTTGACTTGTTTGTTTCCAAGAATCACTAAGCGCGCCTTGCATCTCTCGATGCTTCCATCAGAATTATATTTAATCTTGTAGATCCATTTGCTCCCAATTACTTTCTTCTCGGGAGGCAAGTCTTCTACTGTCCATGTTCCATTGTCTTCAAGAGCCTGTATCTCCTTTCTCATACGTCTCTTTCCAACGTTCATCTTTTATTGCCTCAGCATAAGTGCTTGGTTCATACCTTGTGGTAACAGCTGCTAGAAAGAACCGATGTTGTGCAGAAAATTTATCACAATTCACATAATGTGCTAAAGGATAGGGTATACCTGAGGATTTTGACTGGAACGATAAACTCGCTGAGGGGCTTACTCGAATGGTATGCGTTACATAGTCTTTCAACCGAACAGAAGGTTGCTTAATCCTTTTTTCCCTTGCCAAACTATTCCTTAGACACCATAGGTCTTGACACATCGGTGCCCCCCCTGTCTCCTACTTCAGTATTCCCATCAGTAGCCATCTCCATATTATGTCCCATCTCAACATCAATCTTGTGCTCTACATTCGAGATAGAAGCCTGTTGCTCCTCCATGTCATTCTGCATATACGGGTCCTCATCATCTGTAGAGTAATCCACGACTCTATTCTCGGTCAAGAAAAAGTTGACAACATTGTTGAAGTACGGAAATTCTGCTTCAACATAGATTACATCCCTTGAAACAAAATATTTGCCGCCTTCCAAGTCATATAACCGCCAACCTTTCTTTCCAAACGGATACCCAACAAAAATACATTTTCGGCTCCAATTAGCAAATTTGTCTTTATCCCGATTCTGGCCATGGGCATAGTACAAACACCCAAAAGTTCGAATGTGCTTATAGGAGGGGGCTTGTCCGTATAAGATCTCATATGGTGTCTTACCATCCAATAAAACAGATGGTGTCCTGTTAATCAAATATCCAGCTGTAAGAACACATTCACCCCAAAACTCAATAGGTAAGTGTGCCTGAAATCGCAGGGCTCTTGCTACATTGAGAATATGACGATGCTTTCTTTCTACACGCCCATTTTGTTGTGGTGTCTCGACACACGAAGTTTGATGTAAAATTCCATGTTCAGCAAAATATTTTGTCAAACACATAAACTCAGTACCATTATCACTCCTAACAATTTTCACATCTTTTTCAAATTGTCGTCTCATCATTACGATGAAATTTTTAAGAACACAAGCAACCTCATCTTTTCTATTCAACAAATATATCCACACCGCACATGAATAATCATCAACGATTGTCAAGAAATAAATACCTTCACAAGAAGCAGGAACCTTATAAGCTCCCCATAAATCACAATGAATCAGGTCAAAACATTCTTTAGCTTTATTATCACTAGAAAAGAACACTTCTCTGGTTTGTTGAGCTCGAAAACAAATATCACAAAACTTATTCTTCACACCATTTCTACCAACACTATCAACTTCATAAATTAAATCTACTACCCTAGAAGAGGAATGACCCATTCTTCTATGCCAGAGCTCATAAGACGCAATACTAGTTGTCTTGTAAGCACGAATAGGAGCCACTTCCTTGTGAAAATAAAGCCCCTCGTGTTGTTCACCCGCTTCAATCAGCATCCTCAAATTGTGGTCCTGTATAGCACAAATTTTATTAGTGAATTGAACAACAAGATTGGAATCATCAAGAAGCTGCGATACCTAAATCAAATTGCATTTCAATTTAGGCACAAACAAAACATGTCGTAGTTTCAATTTTTCTCCAAGAGTCACAGTTCCTTCTTTCAAAGCTTTGGTCTCTGCTCCATTTGGCAACCCAACCGGATAAGGCATAATATCACGCAAGGTATTCAAACATTCATATGTGCCGGTCATGTGATGCGAAGCCCTTGTATCAATAATCCAAGGCAAAATATTTTGCTTACCTGTCAACCTCTCATTAGCACCACCTTTGTGTGAGTTTAACATGGTAAGAAGTGTGGCTCATTGTTCGTCACTCAACCCACTAATTCCTGTTCTATTAGAATCAATCACAACACTTCTCCCACCATCAGTTCATGACATTTGAACTGCATTGGCTCTAGCAGTCCTTCCACGTCCTCGTCCTCCACTTGTACCCTACTGAACACCACGTCCACGCCCACCACTACACCCACCCGTGGTTGTGCGTGGCTTGTCACCCCACCATTCTGGATAACCAATCCGTTGAAAGCAACTATCAGCTTCATGTCCCTACCGCTTGCAATTTGAGCAAATCACGGTCTTGTCTTTTCCATCCCCCTCGGGTTTTGACCACCAGCTTGCACTGCAAAACTCATGGGGCTGCTTCTTTCTTCCTTTGTCCGAGTCATGGTCCGTACTCGTTCTTGTTGTACGATCATAGCGTAAACTCGATTTAGATTCGGCAAAGGTTCAGTGCTCAGGATATTGGAACGTATTGTCCCATATCCATCTTCATCCAATCCCATCAAGAATTGATGAACTCTTTCTTCTTCCCGCTTCTTCTCCAACTGAGCGGTAATGTTACATTTACACCCAGTACAAGTACATACTGGAATTGAGTCATAATTGTTTAGTTCGTCCCAAAGAGACTTGAGTTGACCATAATAGACAACTATGCCTTGCCCTTCTTGCTTGCAATTCACAAGATCTGATTTCAATTGTTGTACACATGGACCATTCCCAATAGAAAATCGCTGCTTGATTTCTTCCCAAAGTTCCTTTACGTTTTCCAGGTAAGATATGGTTGATCGAAGTGTGGGTTCAATGGTGTTAAACACCCATGAGACAAGCATTGAATTGATGGTCCACCAATCTTCAAGTTCTGGTGAATCATTGTCCGATTGTTTGATGGATCCATCCACGAATCCATATTTCTTTTTGGCTCGCAAAGCAGTGGTCACAGCACACGCCCATTCATCATAGTTCTCACTTTTTAGTTGAACTTGGGTAATTATATCACCTGGATTATCGTTGGAAGTCAATGCATAGGGGGTCAGCATTTTTCTGTTAGAGTTGGACCCTCCATCATCTCCTTTCTTCCCATCACCAGCCATTATGATGTATGTTTAGCTCACAAGGGCTCTGATACCATGAAAAATATGTGATTTTGGATCAATTTTATTCTGTCTTTTATTCTCATCAATTGCAAATATATATACATAGAGAAGATATATATCAATACTCCTAAACAAGGAAAACTCCTAAACAAGGAAGAAAATATGTACAAATTACAAACACAATATTTGCCTACCAAAATTTACGGCTTACCAATCGAGGCTTACCAAAAAGATCATGCCTATAATCGCTAATATTGTTGGATTGACTTGAGACTTTTCAACAAGGATTCATTAAGTTAATTTCCATGGACCTAAGCTGAGGAAGGAAACCATGAATTTCTATTTATTTTGATTTCATGAATCTCATAGCATTTTATTAGATTAAAAGTATGAGTTCTGCCTCCAACATTCAGAAAATTTAGGTTGTCTTTAATCATCCTAGAAAATTTCTTCACTCTTTTAATTAAATGGTTCCACTGTTGAATGACTTATTCAATATTTTCAGAATTGGATCGGATATTGAACCGAAAAAGTTATCGATTCATGGTTTACTGGACGGATTGGTGGTCGAATCACGGTTGAACCGGTGGTGTTATAAATATATAATTAAAAAATTAATAATATTTGTAATATTATTTATTCATTTTTATATCATTGTATTAATATTTTAAATTTATTAAACAAAATGTACATAATATTTAAATATGAAAATGGAAAAAAATTGTATTTAAATATGAAAATGTATTGAAAATGAAAAAAAGAAAAAAGAATTATATATATATTATTTTTTAAAATAGCTTATGTAGTTCGTTGTGAGGTTTCCATGCAAGCCAATGCATAGCACAGTGGAGAGGTTCTCCTGATGCAAATGTGAGGTCTATGGTTCAAACTCTGTTGCAACAGCAAAACTTATTTTTTCTTTAAAGCCCTTCACATTGACCCCACATCGGATTTAGAGTATAAATCGGGTTATGAGGGAGAGTTTTGGCCCATTTTGCCAAAAATTTAAACAGGTAAAAGGCTTTTTTCAATGAGGAACAGATACTTGTTTAGTTGTGTGCTTTTACTGATTCCACTTTGGATTCTTGTGGAAGAACTAGAGACTGTATATGAGCAGTGAAGAGGCTGCGTGTCTTGTACTTGGCTGACTAAGAAGGCATCGGCCAATGCTCTATGGCATCGTCTCCAAGTGGGGCAAGAATTGATATGTCACCTAACCCTTGCATGTTGGACCCAGACTGACCAACTTTGAGGAATCGCAGAACTGATTGTTTTTAATTTGAAGTCCAATAAAAGAGCATAACAGAGAGAGAAAAAAGAGACAGACCATCTCCAGGTATGTTGAGAAGGATCTTAATTCCTGGTTTTGCAGCCCTTCTTCTAATTCTGTTACTCCCTATAACATGTAAAGCCAAGCAGAATCATCGGGTCTGTACCTCTTCCTGCGGGAATATTCATAATATAAGCTACCCTTTCCGACTGAAAGATGATCCACGGAGCTGTGGAGAAAGCGAGTATGAGCTGGATTGTGAGAATAACCGCACAATCTTATATTTGTATTCAGGAAAATACAAAGTAGAAGAAATCAATTATGAGATCTTCACCATAAGGATTGTTGACAATGGCCTACAAAAAGATGACTGCTCTTCTCTGCCTCTGCATTCTTTGACTTACACAAACTTTACCCTTGAACGTTCAACTAGATATTGGCCAAGGAATGAGAATTTGGCTCTAAATTTTATTGATTGTGAAGCTCCAATAAGTTCTTCTCTCTACATGGATATGGCACCTTGCAGTAAAAACAGTTCTGCCCACTTTTCTTTATCTTCAATTCAAACATATTCATATGTTGTAGTTCGATACATGTCGTTGTCAGATTTAGAGAACTCTTGCAGGATAAACTTGGAGGTCAGTGTCTCAACCCGTGGGAAGAAGATTGACAACAGTTCTTGTTCAGGCATCCATGATGGGATGTGTAGACCCCCATGTGGGGCTTGTTTTGCTGCAGCATATTTGGCCACGTGTCACTCTCGGGTTGGCTATTAGTGGAATCAAATAGTGGATTTGGAGGACGAATAGGAGAGCGACACCTGTAAAGATGAGGAAGATTCTAGAAGAAGGAGCATGCTTTCTGTTATGGGAGGATGGCCAGCTGCATGCAGAGGAGAGGAGGGATACCTGTTTTTTCTGCCAGCTGCAGGGTAGTGGAGGCAGAGGCTGCCGTTGGAAGATTTTTTTTTGGAGAAGGAGCTGGGAAGAGGGGGTTTCTTTTTCAGCTATAGGGAGTGAGGGTTCCGGGGGCGGGGTTTTTGGAGAGAGTTCTGAGTTTCAGAAGGTGAGGTGCCTGGGCGGCCTGGAGATTTTTTTTTCTGGAGGGGAAGACACCAAACAGGAGTAACGGGAGAGAGCTTTTGGGAGAAGAAAAGAGAGGTATGGATACCATAAATCCTGGGATTTACTTTATCAGTGTATAGTCTTGTTATTTTTCTCTCAACAGTGGTGGTTGATTGTTTGATTATGTGTTTGATTTCATGATTCATGTTTGAGTTAATGGTTTAGTCCTGCTACATTCTTCACTTCTCTGATTGGTTTTGAGAGTGGCTCTGTTTTAGATTCACCATATATCATATAGAAATCTTTGTTTTGTTTTGTTTTGTTTGCAACTCCAAGGGATATTTAGCTTGATTTCACTCACCATCATCAAAGCCCGTTGATAAAAATACGGAACGTGGCTCGTATGAATTCCTTTTTGTTTCTACCATGTGTGCCCTGTTTTAGCTACCTTCCCCTGTTTCTGATATTGGTCCTGGTGAGCATCTATTTTCTCACCTCTGCCCGAAGGAGCAAGGAATTTCCAATAATATATTTCAGCAGTAATCCTGGGTCTCAATACCTCTGTTACGGTTCTGAGGTTATTTGCAAGCCTTGTAGAGTTTTGGTACCAGTGTCGCCGGTGCTATTATCGCCAGTGTCACCGTCGTCAGTTTCTCCACCGTCGTCTCCGTCCAGGGCTTTATCAAGGGGTTTATTAGCTTTTGCCATTATTGGATCAGTCGGGGCCTATTCGGGCATTTGCACCATAATTTATTGCTTGTGGACTGGAGTTTGTTGTGGGCACAAGAAAATCCACAACTCTGGGCAGCCAACAATTGCTGGAAGCAATTCTAATGGTGGTGCAAACTCAAATAGTGGCCCCCCCTTTCAGATCTTTGACCATCTAAAGGCCTTTCTCCACTTAGAACCATCTTTAAAATGCAATGCTAGTTGCACCCTAAGCCCACACGCGTGATCCCAAAACTGCATGGCTATTCACACCTCCGATATTCATACGTGCCTTCATCCCTCTTTGTGCATACTTATTATTACTTATCTAATTCTTTTTCTTTATTTCATTTTAAATAAATCCAATTTTAACAAATCAATCCTTCATTTTGTTTACTCATATATTTATTTATTTATCTATTATTATTATTATTATTATTATTATTACTTATCTAATTCTTTTTTTTCTTTATTTCATTTTGAATAAATCCAATTTTAACAAATCAATCCTTCGTTTTGTTTACTCATAGTATTTATTTATTTATCTATTATTATTATTATTATTATTATTATTACTTATCTAATTCTTTTTTTCTTTATTTCATTTTGAATAAATCCAATTTTAACAAATCAATCCTTCGTTTTGTTTACTCATAGTATTTATTTATTTATCTATTATTATTATTATTATTATTATTATTACTTATCTAATTCTTTTTTTCTTTATTTCATTTTGAATAAATCCAATTTTGACAAATCAATCCTTCATTTTGTTTACCCGTAGTATTTATTTATTTATCTATTATTATTGTTATTATTACTTATCTAATTCTTTTTCTTTATTTCATTTTGAATAAATCCAATTTTAACAAATCAATCCTTCATTTTGTCTACTCATAGTATTTATTTATTTATTTATTTATTATTATTATTATTATTATTTCTCATGTATTTTTCTATCCTCTTTTAAAAATCTCATTCCTTAAAGCCCAAGTCCTCAAAAATCCAATGTCCTAATTAAATTTTCAATCTCAAAATTTCTACTATTTTTTTTTTATTCGTTTAAACATTATTTTTGCTAATTAGTATCATTATCCCATACTTATTTACTTATTTATTTCAATCATTAAAATTCAATTCTTCAAAACCGGATTTCCAAATTTAACCTTGAGACTCAAAAATTCCACCATTCACTTTTATTCATTCAAATATCATCTTTGTGATCATTGTTATAAATTCCACGTTTACTTATTTCTTTCTTCTACAAATTCCAATAATTAGAGTCCAATTATTCAAAGATCCGACTTTCAAAATTAATTTTCAAAATCTCACTACTCACTTTCATCCATTCAAATATCACTTTCGTCAAAATCCGATTTTCCAATTTAATTTTTAATCTCACAAACCCCACTATTCACTATTCATCCGTCCAAATATCGTTTTGATTAATTAATAACATTATTCCATATTTATCCATTTATTTCTCTTAAAAATCTCAATCATTAAAGTCTAATTCTTCAAAATTCCGATTTTTAAATTTAGCTATCTAAAATTCCAAGTGTCCTATCTCCGAACTTAATTTTCAGTTCCTAATGTTCCGATTACCGTATTTACCCAGTTACTCATTTGTTATCATCATTATTTTTATTACCATTTTGTTTGTTCATTTCTAAAAAGTCCGCCTTCAAATGATCTTCGAGATTCCGATTTTGCAATTAAAATTTCAAATCTAATTTTCTCCCGAATAGTTTTAATTCCGCTCTGGCTTTCAAACAATCTTCCGCTCCTCTTGACTTTAATAAGCAAGAACGAATTTTCCGTAATTCCGAATAATGGAATTTATGGGATTAATTCATGCAATATAAATCGGGCTTTGGTAGGGGCCCAATATATGTGATTTCCTTATGATTGATTGATTGTTTGTTTGATTTAATTGCCATGCATGATTGATTTTATTCTGCTCTATGACATGCTCGAAATTATTCCTTAATTGTGCACTAACCTCACTTCTTGATAGCGCTTTATGGATCACTGCCCAGGTACGCATCCACATCCGCTCGGGTCATTTTCTATATGCATGTTTAGATCCTCACATGTGCATGATCACTCTGAGTATTCATTGATTCCCTCATCAATTGTCATGATTGCTTCATTTTATTAGTAGAGACCTGACTTTAGGGACTTAGAGGGATGCTACGGTCTTTACCGTACCTTCCCGATAAGTAACCTGACCCCCGAACCCGATCCGGTTTTTCACAGGCCGCCTTTTCCAAAATAAGGAGTCACACTTAGGGTTTTTCTTTCTTATTTTGTTTACCCTTTAAAAATAAAATAAAAATAAGTGGCGACTCCAAGTCATTTTTCTTAATCAATAAAAATCAAATTTTCGAATAAAATGAAAATCGAACTCGCCATCGAGTGGGAAACGAATGAGCCGAAAATGCGGGGTCCACAGGATGCTATACGGGACTGACCTTCAATGGTGCATGTGTCTCTCCTCCGTGTGCCCTCCTTGCGGTGAGATTTTACTATTTGTAAACTTTGTACATACTAAACCAAAAACATTCTGTTTAATTTTATCTAAATATTTCAAAGAAGCACTTTCAAAAAAGTTGTAGCTGCTCCACCAGAAAATGGAAATGATGCCAAGACTGCCTTGTTAGATTAAGGCAGGGAGTGTCAATTGTAAAAGATCATATAGAGTATAATACTGTATTCTTTCCTTTTAACTTTACCTACTCATAGCTACTGCTTCCAGCTTCATGATTCAACTTCTTATCATGGTGACGCAGATTTTCCATCAGAGTACCACTGGTATTGGATTGTAGAAGGTGAGACCTCTCTCTCCATCTCTAGATGCTTCATTTTCATTTGCCTATTTATAAAACTGTTTAAAAAAAACCTTCAATTATGTTTAATTTATTTTGTTATTTTGTGCAGGCATTCTGTTATATGGATTCGTTTTCATTGGTAAGACATTGTATTTCCTCATTGAAGTTGTGCTGAACAAAAGGAAACAACGTAAAGATGGAAAATATGGGATATGATTAGAAAACTTGTCTTGAAATGTAAAAGACAAGCCTTTCACCAGCATCTTGTCAGTTAATAAATAAAGAGGAAAACAAATTAAAAATAAGAGAAAACTGTAAAACTTAGCAAAATGGTACCACAGATTGAGCAATTGATGTTCTCCTGCTGATTTCTCTGTAATTTTTGTTTCCAGTTGCTATTGTTGCTGTGAGAACTTTGTTCGGGAGTCCATGTGTTGTGATATTTTTGATCTACAAATGGAGAAGGAGGAACTTATCCATGTACCATGCCATTGAGGAGTTCATTCAAGCTCAAAATAATCTAACACCGATAAGGTACTCTTACTCAAATATTAAGAAGATGACAAAAGGTTTCAAGGAAAAACTGGATGAAGGAGGCTATGGTTCGGTATACAAAGGAAAGCTTCGAAGTGGTCATTTCGTAGCTGTAAAAATGATGGCCAATTCCAAAGCCAATGGACAAGATTTCATTAATGAAGTTGCTACAATTGGAAGGATTCATCATGTCAATGTGGTGCAATTAATTGGATTTTGTGCCGAGGGATCGAAGCGTGCTCTTGTATATGACTTTATGCCTAATGGGTCTCTTGATAAGTACATATTTCCTGAAAAGGAAGGAAATAGCTCCTTATTAAGCTTAGAGAAAATGTATGAAATTTCTCTAGGGGTGGCCTATGGGATTGAATACTTACATCGAGGTTGTGACACCCAAATCCTGCATTTTGATATCAAACCTCACAATATTCTTCTTGATAAGAATTTCACTCCCAAGGTTTCAGACTTTGGCCTCGCAAAATCATATCCAACAGATCATAGTATTGTGTCCCTAACTGCAGCAAGAGGGACAAGGGGATACATGGCTCCAGAGTTGTTCTACAAAAACATTGGAGGAGTCTCATACAAAGCTGATGTTTATAGTTTTGGGATGCTGTTGATGGAAATGGCAGGCAGAAGGAAGAATTTGAATGTTTTTGCGGAGCATTCAAGCCAAATTTACTTCCCTTCCTGGGTTTACGAGCAGTTCAATGAAGGAAAAGACATAGAAATGGAAGATGCAACAGAGGAAGGAAAGGAGCTTTCAAAAAAGCTGATTATAGTAGCCTTATGGTGCATACAATTGAAGCCCAGTGATCGTCCTTCAATGAACAAAGTTGTGGAGATGCTTGAAGGAAATGTGGAGCTCCTGCAGATGCCTCCAAAGCCTCTTCTAACTCCACAAGAGGTGCCAGCTGAGGAACATGTAAACAACAAAAACCCGGCAGAAATGTCAATTAGTATCAGATAGTTGTGCCATATACTAAAAAAACTCAAAAGTAGACCATTAATCTTATTGATCCCCACCTATCTATGATAGAAAGAAGGGCATATATCAATATCTATTTTGATATACCCATCAAGAGACTTCTAAGTTATTTTGCTATGATTATCATTTGTCTGCCTCATATTGTGCTTTCCAGTTCAAGTTGTTTGAGATTTCTCATTTTTCTATTTCAATAAATTGCTGTCAGTTCTGTTGCTGCAATTGCATGTGAAACGAAAGAAATCACAAGAGAGTGGTGAAACCAAGTATAGCGAATGTTGATCAGTATGAAAATGGAGTAAATGCATGAAACATCATAAATTGAACGCTGAGTTCAATAACCTTGTTTTCACTCTGCATATATCCTTCACATCACTACATATCCAGGATAGGCTTTCTGAGCCCATCTGCAGCACATTATCATCCAGTGTAGATTTAGTAGAGGAAGCATTTTGATTTCATTTGATCTGGAGAGCTCAAATGAAATTATCCCAATTGTTTTTTTTTTACTACATAATATGGCGTAAATCCTAGTTTCCTTTTACATAATATGGCGTAATTACTACATAATTAGCATGTATTTAACATTCATGATACATAATATTTGTCTTTTTCTCGTGATGATAGTGCAAATTAAGAATCTTTAAAGATTGAATTTTCATGGCTACTTGAAGAAGCTGCCAAGGCACCTTCACAAACAAGATCAAATAATATCTTATTTGGTCAAAAAAGTTCTTTATTGCCTTCTTGAAATATAGAACACACTTTTTCAGAGAAATCTATAATTGAAAAGTTCATGACTTCTTCCCTTCATCACATTTCCTTAAATGCTGTCACTATCGTTGTTTATGTGCTTGAATATGCAATTTGCCAAGATAAAAAATATTGTTGTTTAATAAGTATCTCTCCTATTGATAAAAAACAACATAAATTGAATTTAATATGACAAATAATAAATTAAAATTAAAATACTTGGCAATTATAGCCTAACAAACTAAACTATCTTGGGGTCTCCAATTTTCTTGCAACTTGAAAATAGTGTGAAATAAGCTTTATTTATTGTCATAATCAACTACTTGATTTTTTTGTACATGAATAATTCACATTCAAGTAAAGCATACTCGTCTTTTGTTCATGATCAGATTCATTGTAATCCTTTGCAAGTCACATTTGGCGACTCAAGTCATTAGAAACTTTGGACTAAGAATAAGACAAGATTTACTAAATATGTGCACATAAAGAAAATTAAGGAACACTTTATCCAAAATTTATTAGAAGTGATTATATATATATATATATATATAACCACTTCTAGTAAACTTGAAATGCTACTTTCTATATAATTAAAATATTATTTTTTTTATAATTTTTTTAGAAATAGACGGCATGGTGTGGCATAATTCCAATTATTGATTCTCTTATTAATTGATTTTAAATTTTTATATGAATTGATATTATTACTATGTCTATTTGTGTAATTAGAAATCTTGTGTGTGAGATTGATGGAGACTTGATCATTATTGATATTGGAATATTAATTGAATCTATAGATAAAATAGAAATTTAATGTTGGGGATAATCACTTAGAGCACCTGTTCATTCTTCTCTAGGTAGTTCCATATATTGAGTAAGAATTAAAATATCTGAAATTAGATAAATATTGGTTGTTGAAATCTATGCACAAAAAAAAAAAATAATAATAGTAATTTTGTTTAATTTTAGGTAAATTTTGATAATTAATGTTTTTATATTTACAAATGATATTTATATCAACTCAAGAAAAAAGAACAAAATACAATACCAATGGCTATGAGTGTTAATTTCTTATTTTAAACTTAAAAATAATTAAAAAGACAACTTAACTCTACAACATTAAGTTATTAGAAAAATACTCAATTTAAAAAAATAGCTTTCAAACAAGTCTTTCATTTTCTTGTTTTATAAAAAGCAAAATAGGGTAGTAGAGCATATGAATGGAACTTTGTCAGAAAAAGTTCCATGTATGTTGTCAAATGGTAAATTGAGCAAAAAAAAAAAAAAAAAAAAAAAAAAACATTATAAATTCCAGCATCATTATGGCTGAGGGAGGAATGGATCGCTACTATAAAAGCTCATATAGCTGGGGAACGAATGGGTTGCTGCTATAAAAGCTCTTATAGGAATACAAGGCCCAATAGGCACAACCACATGGGCTGGGTTGCTGCTATGAAAGCTTTAATAGCAATTATGGCCCAATAGGCAGAATCACATGGGCTTGTCCTCGACCATAGAGCCACTATATAACCACTATCTCTCCTGCTCGGTTTAGACTGCTGGATCCACTGAGAGCGATGTCTTTTATCCTTCACTCTTCTTAGCCACCATTGAAGACCATTGAACTCTTCTCCCAAAGCCATAATACCCATCCTAATCACTGTATGTTTCTCCGACTAGATTGTTGTCGTCACTGACATCCTCATCACTGAGGGGGCTTAGATCAATGACCAACTCGCTCAACGACCAATTTCTTTAGCCACTTCATCGCCCACATCTTCCAGGTATTCTTTCAATTCCTTCCACGGCTTCACACTGTTATTCCTTTCTTTCTTTCTTTGATTTCAAATTAGGTTTCTTTTCATCACTTCTATTTCCTCCAATCTCTCTTTTTCTGGTTAGGGTTAGGGTTTGGGTTTGTGTTTGGATTCCCTGGTATATATTTACTAATTATTATGAGCATCAATCCCTCACCATACTTTCACATACCTCATCTCTGCACTCTTCTTCTTCTTTCCATTTTCATGTGCATTGAAGCTCAACTTGGAAGCAATGATTGCTCGTGTCCCTTCTCTTTTGTGTTTTTTTGTCTTCCGTGCATAAGATGAAGTTGAAAATTTTAGTGATATGAAATTCAATGCAGTCTGCTATTATTATAGTGCCTTGTATGCACCTAATGAAATCAAAGGCTATGGAAGCTTTGGATGGAGCAAAGCTCTTCATTTTGCACCCTAATTAGGATTCTACACTTTGACTCATCTTAATCTTGTTTCTTTTTTTTTTTTCATTTTATTTATCTATTTATTTATTTTTTATTTTGAATCCATCAGAGTAGTAACCCCCTTGGACTGCTTTTGTTCTTCATGTAAACACTAAGAAGAAGGGGAAAAATGAATATTAAGTTTATCGAAATTAATGGGTATGGACTAGAAGCATTTTGTCAAAAATCTGAAAATTCAGATGTTGAAAATCATGTCATTTGATCATATTTATCTCATGTACAATTGCTATTCAGAAGAAACATTTGATAGGTTTTGGGGTTTCTGCAATTTTGGAGGGAAAAGGCTTCCTAATTTACCTTCCTCAATTTTCATTTCTTAGGATTCAAGTGGTAATCTTAAATGGACTTCAACATTTGTTTTTCACCAACCATTCTTTTACTTCTATACAAATCCTGTTATCTCATGTATGGGGCAAATGCAATTTTGTGATTTTCTAACTTCTTAAAAATCAGGAATTGATTTTTTAGGCTCATTTTTTCATTTTTAATTCAGCTGATTGACATAAGCTTGATATTTGTTCTTTTGAGTGGAAAATTTGATGCTTATAGGAGAGACACTTTACTAATTTTATCTACTAGGTTGAAGGCATTTGCTTTTTCTTCCTGCCAATTTACTAATTATCAAATTCCTTTTCTTTCTGGTTGGTTTTTCCCTTTCCTTTTTGTTTTCATTTGAGGCCACCATATCTCAGGCAATTCATATCCTGAGAGAGTTAGCTACAAATCAAGGTATAATAGCCAAGATTGGCTTATAAATATCTGAGAATGATAATCTTACCATTCTTTCATTTTCTTTTGTTGAACACCCCTTTTCCTTAATGTAGAATATTTGAAACTCAATGGTACAAAGAGATACAAAACTCAGAAGCAGTTTTATATTTCACATATGTCATAGAGGTCTAATTGAAAGACCAATTGAAAGAATCAAACTTTGAATCTTAGGTGTTCGGTTATATGTTATAACATGTCTGACAGGTCTAATCCGCCTAATTTGGCAAATCAGATGTTAGCAAGATGAGGGTTAGCTTAGGAGGTCCCACAGTACATGGCAAGCCACTTGTGAGATTAAGCAGTCTGATTTGGAATACATTGTTTGGCTTCGCAAGTCAATACAAGGCAAAATTAAAACATTAATAATTTGATTTTAACCAAAATTGATGTCTTAACCACCATGTTTCCTTTCTAAATGAGTTAAGATGGTTCAATTTGAATGGATCCTAATTAATTGGGAGATTCAAATAAGGTCACTTGCTGTTAGAAATCATTGCGAAGAGGAACTAACACAAACTTTTGATCAAACTTTGCCCTGCATCATGTTTGGCCCTCGAACCCATATTTCACCTAATTGATTTGGTGGAAGAGGCTTCAATGTATCTATGCTAACTATTTGGGGTACATCTTTTTTTCTTTTGGTAGATGATTTTCTTTTTTGTTTTTTTTTTTCTTTGTTCCTTTTTGGTTTTCAAGTTACAAATCATTTAATCAAAGAAATGATAACCAAAATTTTTTTTACTTTTATTTTAATGTACCTTTATTTTTGGGTGCTAGGAATCTTGTCTAGTGTTTTTTTTTTTTTTTTTGTTTTTTCATGTTTTTTTTTCTAAAATATAATGTCTTCAAGTTCCATCAGAGAAGATTTCTAAAAATATAATGTAACTTCAAAGTTACATCAGAGAAAAAGAAAAAAAAATGCAATCCCCATCAAAGAAACAAAGATTCATTTAATGATTTCATCTTACTAGTCCCTCTATCCATATATCTGAAAGGGGTTTACTATTAAGCTTCTTGTTTAGCTATTTGCTAACATCAGCCAATTGCCAATTGTTTAGCAATTGGGGCTGCCATTTCTCCAACCTCATCATACAAAGGTGGACAATTTGATATCGGCTTACTGGTCTAGAAGAAACTTAATTTTTTTTTTCCCTTCTGTTCTTTTTTTTCATTTTTGATATTGAATATGCTAAAGTTAAATGTGATTGCTATGAAAGTGCATTACTTACAATAAGCATAAGAAAATTTAAAAAATGAATTTGTTTATGAACTTAATCTGTTCTATAGAGCAATTTTAACATGCAATGATTTTCCTTTCTTTCTTTCTTTCTTTCTTTTGATCATTGTATGAATTATTACAATAATAATAGTAATAAATAACAAGTAATAGTTTTTATAATATAAAGTTTTATGTGAAAAGAAATGCTTAAGAAATTAAGTTTTTTCTAAGAAACAAATGAAAAAAATGAGTGAAACAAAAAATACCTTTTTTTCTTGTATTCACATAATTGAAGTAGCCTAAAATGATAATTAAGTATATAGAGCATCTTCTTGAGTCAATTTTGGTCTTCAAATATTGAACTTGTGAATTTACTTGCTGGCTTTGTATTTAGACTGCCCTGAACTCAATGATTTGAATCTGAAATCCTGTTCAAATTTCCATGCAGGTATTAGTCTGATGCATTTCTCTGAGGTTATGATCTTTCCAAAATCCTCCCTGGTTAGATCATAAGTAGAATGAAAATTTTAGAGTCCTAAGTATGGCCTTTCTAAGGTTCTCTTTTAAAATACAAGTTAATAGGTTCATTATGTTGCATCACTAGTTTGTTATCTCTTAAATTCTATTATTATTATGTCCGCATTCCCTATTTTGACAAATTGAAAAATACCAGTAGACATTGCTTTATATTTTTATTATAAAGCAACCAGATTTTTTATTATACTAAAAACAATCTTTATATTTTGGTTTTTTAAATTAGGTGTTTATTACATGTTCCAGGCCTAAGCAGTTCAGTAATTTATTCTTTAAAGATGGTTTGTACTTATAAGTAGCTATCCAAGTCAAATAATCAGCAAATTAAGCTTAAGGTGAAAATTTTCAAATTACGAAAATTTTACATTTGTCAAAAGAAATGAAAAAAACCAAGTTCTTATGTGGAATGTTTATTTTTATTGATCTTAAAGGCTAAGTTCTTGGCCTGACTGTTGAAGAAGTTGTTGGACGGGTCTAAGCAGGTGAAGTTTGAAGCATTTAAAACAAATTAGAAGACATGTAGAATGATAATTATTTGCTAGTAATAATAGTTGTAGCCTCAACCTTCTTTTGTTTATGATATTAAGACAATCAGTTTTTGTTGATCAATAAAAACTTCAAACTTAATTTACAAATTTAAGGATTGGCCAAAATCTTTGGGAAAGTAATAAGACACTTGGAGACTTAGTTATCTCCTTACAAGGGCTGTAAATGAACTAATTATCATTCTTAGTCTATTTCATGCTTCATTGCAAATCTGAATTTTTCTTACTTGCTCTATTGTTGCCCAAATTTCTTTATCATTTTTCATTCTCTAATCATTCTGCCCAAGAATTTGAATAGAACCTCCAAATAATCATCCAAATTTTCAGCTCTTGACAAGCAACCACACTTGGACACTCATAGTTCCACTCTCCTTACAGTATAAGATTCTAAACTTAAGGAATTTTGATTTCTTGTTCAGTCTTATTGTCTACTTTGCATGTTATTGGTAAGATAATGGCAGGTCCACACAAGTGGAATGACATGAGTAAGGTACATGTTGCTACAAGGATGAGATGGAGACCAAAAAAATTCTATCACGATTTGAATTGTTGCCCAAAGCAGGTTCTCTTATTGCTAGGATATAACTCTCAAATTAAGCTCATTTGTAATGTATGGGAAAATTATATGCTAATAATGTCTGAAAGCTGATGGCTATGAGGTTTGTGTCTATATGAATGTGCTTTTGAGTTTTGAACCTTAATTTACAATCTAGAGATTAAATATGGAATCTTGTGTTTTTTACAAATGTTGGAGATGTTACAATATTAGAACTGTTGATTTTCTATGATGCCTTGATGTCTTTTGATAAACTTAGAATGAATTGTGGACTTGGGAAGGGAGGATTTCATCAATAAGCATGTAAGAAAACACCATTAGCATATGTCAGTATGAAAATTACTAAACTGGGGCATGAATACCAAAAAATGTAAACCTTGTACCTATAGTAGAATAATATGGATGTTCAAACTCTAGAAATCATGTGTTTTTCCTTTTTAAACTGATCCATGCATGGAAACATGAAAAAGATTGTTGAGGTTGTGGCCATTTACAATATATCCCTATAGGGATAAAGCAGCATCATAAAGAGAAAATTTGGAAAAGGTACACCCTTGGGCTAACCTAGAACTACAAGCTAGGACAAGAATTGGTCACAACCATGTACCTACAAAATCTACTTATAATTTCTAGGGAACTTCAGAGTGCATACACATGTGTGTGTATACATGCTTGGATGTATATATATGTTTACAAGATAAAAACAGAACCTTGTACTAGATGTAGGCAAAGGTATTCACTAGATACAAAAATTTCCTTGTGTCACTTGTTGAGACCAGAGAAATACCTATTTGGATGTGGTGATTAGATTTCAACATAGCCTTCTTGATGGTTTGGTTCTTGAATTATGAGGTGGTGGTGTCTGTTGTACCCTTAAATTTTACTCCGTATCAAGTAATTACTAATTTATGGAGGCAAAAATTCCTTGTATCATGAAAGGAATAGCAGTTTCTTGTTGATACTATTTTGTTTGGATGTTGGGTTCCTATATTGTTCAAAATGTGATTTTGATTGCCTGATTGTTGCAACTCACATTTCATATGTTGTTTGTATTATGCTTGTAGGGTAAAATGATACTATTGGATATTGGACTTGCTGAGAAACGAATACATCATTCTACTCTCAATGGTAATAATAGCCTGCCTAGTGTAACATAATTGATAATATCATGGCCTCACCCCCTAGTCCCAGTTGGTTTCTTTAGTTTTTGTCCATGAATGACACTTTATTCAAATAAGCATTGGTGTGCTGTTACTTGTGTAATCTTTTTTCTTATTCATAGAAAAAGTAACTATTTAAATATGTTGTTCTATGTACTCATGGATCTCTGTTAACAAAACATCAAATCTCAAAGCTTCTTGGCCTTTCTTTTCGAGTGTCAAGTCATTTTCTCAATATGTTGATCTAAAAAATCTCTTTTGTGTTCCTGCAGGTTTGTTTTGTAGATGCTAATTGGGACTCACCATCTGTATATATCCATTGTATGATTCTATTATTTTTGGTTGGAAAAAAGGTTTATAATGGATATCATGTTCAGGGGAAGGATACCTATGAGTTTTGTATTTCTCCAAATTTTGGAATATTACCATGAAACTTTTGTGTCAATCTTGAAGGGGTTAGCCCTTTTCTTTTTCTGTTTACCCAATCTACACTTGCTATTGGTGTTGAAAGGGATCCAGAAAAAATTGCCATTCAGTTATGAGGTGGTTAGGATAAGGTTAAGCTGCTATTGTAGCATGAAATTGCATGTAATATCAAAAGAAAGATTATGCTTAACTCAAATTCTCAGAAGAAAAATGTTTTTGATCCACACCATTTTTATAGTGTTTTGAAGGATTTAATGGGGAACCTCACAAATGAGCCTCACAAAATATTAATAATGATAACCTATAGCTGCGACCAATTCCAAAATGCGACTATACGCCTTTTAACAGGGGCCAAAAACAAGATGCAGTTGTAAGAACCATTTGTTGCACTTTACTGTGGTTGCTATTATTACTTTAACTTGTGTTTACGGTCACCTTCACAACTGCAACTATAAGAAGTAGTTGCACCACCTATGCTACACCATGTGGTGGTCAGCTTGGTGTGCAACCATAATTTGCAGCCATACCATTTCTAACCTCTAATGAGGGTCACTAGCCGTTGCTATAAGACATTATTCCTGTAGTGCTCCCTCTTACTATTTGGCTTGGTTAATATCCTACAAGTTTGAAAATTTTGGGTATATGGTTTCTAGAGATGCATTTGAAGTTCATTTGTTAGAGAATATTTGAATTTTGGGAGTTGGTAGTGGAGTATTAATTTTCCAAGGTTGAGATTTGTTGGTTTTTGGTGTAAGTAGTATTCGTTAGTTTAGGGATTCCTTGTCCCACATGGATTATGAATTGGTTTGGTCAATGCTTGGAGGCTTATATATAAGCCCATGTCCTTTTAGCTATCTTAGTGGCTTTAACCAATATTAGTATAAAGAAAGCTCTTTGCCAAGTAAGAGCCTCCTAGTTCGATATTCTTCAATTTTGTAATTTTCTAATTTAAAAGTAATGAATTGATTGCTATTTCCCAAGGACATAGGTAAGACACTCTTATGGTACATCATAAATATTGTGTCCTTTCTTTTATCTTTATTAATCTTGTTGCTTTTCTTTCTACTTAGAGTTAGTTTACTTTGTTTTCTATTATATATATTTGGTGTTATTTAAGTCATGTGAGACTATGCAATACGACAATAATCATTTGAGTCCTATGGTGTGCATTAAAGCAATAATCAGTTGAGTACTATGGAACTAGGCCTTAAAACATTAATTGGTATTCCTGTTTGGTGCTATTTGAATCATATAGACATAGGTAATAATTATTACATGTTTATATGTTGTTGCTAGGGTACCATGCCAATGCCTCAAGACAATATTACATTATATGGACCTTGCAAGAGAGTTATAACCCATACATCTAATCCAAATTACAAACATATGATATCATAGGAGATAGCATGCAAGTGGAAAAATGCTACACTACCTTCCATCTAATGTAATTGTACCCAGGGAATTGCACAACGAAATTGGTGCTTCTATTGGATTGCTCATATGATCCTCAACTAACATTTCCTCAGAGTATAGAGTAGGCTTCGGAGGCATTTCTAATAACTCAACCTCTCCTTCCAACATCTCCAAGGCTTTGCTCATTGAAGGACGGTTTATGGGCTTCATCTGTATACACCATAGTGCAACTATCACCATTTTCCTAACCAACTTCTTTTCATCTTCAGTGGCATCTCCCAAGTCTATGTTATCCCCTTGATCATATCTGTCATAAATCCATGATGGAAAATATATTTGACTCGAATGCTCTGCATTTGCATTCACATTCTTTCTTCTCCCCACCATCTCCATTAACAACATTCCAAAACTATAAACATCAGCTTTGTAGGAGACACCTCCAATATTTTTATAGAATAATTCTGGAGCAATATATCCCAGTGTTCCTCGTGCGGCAGTGAGAGACACCATACTTTCATCTGTTGAATACAATTTTGCAAGGCCAAATCTGAAACTTTTGGTGTAAAGTCTTCATCAAGAAGAATATTGTGTGGCTTGATATCAAAATGTAGAATTTGCATGTCACAACCTTGATGTAAGTATTCAATCCCACCCCCACTCCAAGTGCAACCTTATACAACCTTCCCAGCTCAAAAAAGTGTTATTTTCTTCTTTAAGAAAAATAAACTTATCAAGAGAACCATTGGGCATGAAGTCATATATAAGTGCCATTTTGATCCCTGTACACAAAATCCTACAAGTCTCACCACATTAACATGATGAATTCTTCCTATTGTTGCAACCTCATTGATGAAATCTTGTCCATTAGCTTTTGACATGACCAACACTTTCACAGCTACAATGCGACCACTTCGAAGTTTTCCTTTATATACAAGCCAAAGCCTCCTTGACCTAATTTATTCGCAAAGTTATTAGTCATCTTCTTTATGTTTGAATACGAGTACTTGATTGGTTGGAGATTTTTGTGACTCCGTAAGAATTCTTCAATATTATCATCAAATGATAGATGTCTCCGGTGGAACTTGTAAATCAAATAGGCAAATAGGCACAACATCCCGAGCATAGTCCTTCCTATGACTAAACACAAATCAAATGTAAAAAAAAATGAATATTTTAAGAAAAAAGAACAAGATATCAAAAACAAAGTTAAATCTAACAAATACAGATGGTAGGAAAAACTATTCTACCTTCATATCAAGTAAAACACTAAGTTGTTGTGTTTTTAGAGAGCCATATGAAATAGCTACTTTAACAATCACTCTATAGTGTACTGTTGCTTGGGGAGCAATTTGACGGAAGTATTGGGGCCTTGGATAAGAAGACCTCAGTTTCAATTCATTGTTTTGACTTCTTTATATGTTAGTGGAGTTGAATTACATTTAAAATTGGGAGAAAATTTTGAATTACATCTAAATTGATTTTGCTTTGTACAGTCAAACAAAGCAAAATCAATTTGAAGTTCACTATACAACCTTCAAATGCAAGAATTCCAAGATTTTTCAATCAACTCTTTACAATATTGTTTTTGCAAAAAATTAGTAGTTGAAATTTAGGAGGCTTACCACTAATACGCAGTATCCAGCCACCTAGTAAGGAAGAGATGTAACAAATTAAAAATATGGACTAATATAAGTGAGAGACATAAATAATACTAGAAAAGGAGACATGTAAGTGAAGAAAGCCTTACCAATCATCGAGGTTTTGCAGGATAGTGATTTTCGCAATGATCAAATAATTCTTCTTGAAGTCCTATATCAAACCATCCGTGCCATGTTAGTCACAAGGAAGAATGCCCATGATCACCTAAATTTTAAATTTTTTGAGAAGCAAGAAATGGAGAGATTTATTAAGATGAAAGAACTCTAAATAAATCTTTTGTCTTATTCTCATGAGAAAATAATAATTGCAAGTAGCAACCTTACCTTGGAATTTTAAGGTGTAGGGAGAAAGTAACCCCCCTGTTAACAATGAAAGTTTGATTTGTAAAAAATTAGGAAAAATGACAAAAATAAAGATTTTATTTGAAAGAAACTTCTAATTGAAGCCTTACTAATAAAGGGAAGCAATAAATCATTGGTTTTAAGCTTCCAAAGCCCTGCAAGATTAAACCAAACCAGCGAAATTAGGGATAAAAATTGAAGATCACTTCTGCAAGGAAGATGGTTAGTATAAAATCACATTTCCATGAAAGCATGCACTGTAATCCCAACTCCAAAGATCAAGTATGAAAGCAGGCACTATAAGATTATAAGATGGTTATCTTATAATTTCTTTACTCACAATTTTTCTCTGAAGTGTCCGGACTATATTCGTTCCTTGACTCCTGGCATTTAAAGCCGGCATTCCCAAAGAAATGTTCATAGCGGCAATATAGCCCTTCCATTTTGCATTGGTGGTCGCAGAAGTGAGACAAAAATGAAAGCTGAAGCCCCAGAAGCAGGTAATCTTGCAAATCTGACATTGAAAGGTTGCTGGGCTCTGGAAATGCCTTCAATGGTTGAATAATCATATATGTGCCGATGGTGCATGAATACGGAATATCTCCCAGGAACACATTGTATCCGACTACTGCATAAGCGTATGTTGGTGATGAGGAAGAGGAATAGCCTGTAGTGTTGCATGGAATTATAGGAATATAGTTATCGTGGGTGTTTGACTGCTCACAGTTCATCAAAACTATTGTATAGGATATTGGTTCAGAAGGCGAAGGAGAATAAACAGCTCTCCATTTAAAAGGCCAATAATATGGAGATTCATAGTTATACTCAGTGTAATATGCACCAATGGAATGAAGAGGACTGGGGATCAAACAGTTGTCCTTCTTTCGCCCAGGATCCACTACCCGAATTGTATAATTATGGTAGTTGATCTGGGTAACTAAGTATTTCCCTCCGTACAGGTTTATCATAGTACGATTGTTTTCACAAATCAATTCATACTCAGGGTAACCGCAGCTGGGGGGATCGTCTTGTAATCGAAAAGGGTAGGAAATGTTCCTCATATCTCCGCAGGAAGAGGGGCTGCATCTCTGGTACTTGTGATGCTTAGCAACACAAACTGAAAGGAAGCAGGCATGGATGACTACTGTCATGAGGCCTACTCCCACGAGTTGTGCCTCCCTTAACATTATCAACTTTGAGAGAGAGAGAGAGAGAGAGATGCTCTGTTTTGGGTTGTGAGTTCCAGAGAGAGTGAAATACTCTGTTTTAATTGCAGCTTTCTTCAACATATTACTCTTCCTTCAACATGGACCACACTTTCATCCAGCCAACTGTGAGCTTCCCATTATTTAGAATCACTCTATTAAATATTCGAATTGTTTATGTTTTAAATATTACATAATTTTTAGGTTTCAACGATGGGAAAAGGATAAAGAAGTATCATTTTTATCACTTACCTTCTTTCTTTACTCATACGGCCTGTTAGTAAATACTGATAGACCAATTTTCTACAATTTGTTCAAGTAAATTTTAAATTCTGAGATAAAACTAAACTTTTATTGTAGCAATCCTCCATCTTTTTTGTATCCCCTAAAAGCACCTGCTTCCCAAACAAACAAAGTTCTTCTCCCTTTGTACAAAATTTTCAAATCTAGTTACATATATATAAAGTAGGTGAGAAGCAGGGCAGATTAAAACTATAGAGATAAGCAGTCGCTTAAAAATGGGCATCTCTTTATTCTTCTTCTTCTTGTTTATGGGATTGTTTGCAGAGATTAATGGAAGGAGCCAAGATGAAGAGTGCAAGGCGTCAAGGTGCAGTCACCATGGTCCAGTCATCCCGTTTCCGTTCTGGCTAAAACACCAGTCAGACCACTGTGGATATCCGGAGTTTGAGTTATCATGCTCAGAAAATAAGCAGACCATACTAGAGCCCCCATATTCATTAAAACTCTCCGTGGAGAAGATAAATTACACTTCTCAGGAAATTATAGGCCGACCCGATTATTGCCATCGCAGGAAGTTTCAAAACTTTAATTTATCTGCCTCTCCCTTCCAGTTCACGGAGTCCTACTTAAGGAGCTTCTCCTTTTTCAGTTGTTCAGAAAATAAAGCAAAGTCATATGGGCTTAAGTCTATCCCTTGCAGTTTTCTCTCAAGTGACCCAGTTTATGCCATTGAGTCCAGCTCTTCTCTCGATTTCACCAACTTATCCTCTTGCCGGAAGGTTTTCAAGGCTACACTCCCACATTATATATTTTATGGGGAAAACCATATTTCTATGAACTGGTCAATCCCAATGTGCGGAAATTGTGAAGCAAAAGGAAAGAAGTGTCAGCGGAAGAAGAGTAATAGCACAGAACCCGAAATCGAATGCATTGATAAACCAGCAAAAGGTAATAAACCCTGCTTCTTCATCATTTTCGCCTTTCAAGCCCGTTCATATCTCCTACTATGATTTTAATAGACTTGTTTTAGGGATTATGCTTGTTATAGATCTACCATATGCAAAGGATATTTTATTTGGTATTTCTTATGTATGCTCTGTTTGTACCATATTTGGTATTATTTATTCACTACAAGCTAGCTACAACATTAGGCTTGGCTAAAACAATTGAACCTCCAGAAAGGATTGCAAAGCCTAAGGCTAAAATCCAAAAACACCAACAAAAATTAATGTTACCTCATGATCATCATACAATCTATTGTGATTTTATTAATTAAAAAAAAATATAAGCTAATGAGTTTATCATCTTTTATAGGTGCTCCGATAGATTATAAAATGGTCCTTACAGGTGATTTTCTATTCACCTATATATATTCATCTTTTTGTCACAATGAGGGTGACATTATGATTCTTAATTTGTTTCTTCTTTTTTCATTTGCTTACAAATAACCATTTTTCCTACTTGCAGAAGTAATCCTTGGTTTCCTTCACCTCTCGTTGGGAATATTTATAATCTTTATTGTCTATCGCTCCAATAAATTAAAAAGAGAGCATAAAATAAATATTCAAAGGTTTTTGGAAGATTATAAAGCTCTCAAGCCCTCAAGGTATTCTTATGCTGATATTAAGAAGATCACAAATAATTTCAAGGACAAATTAGGTCAAGGAGGTTACGGGACTGTTTATAAAGGAAGACTCTCAAATGAAGTTTTTGTTGCAGTAAAGATTCTTAATGATTTCAAAGGGAATGGGGAAGAGTTCATTAATGAAGTGAGAACAATGGGTACTATTCATCATGTTAATGTGGTTCGTTTGGTCGGGTTTTGTGCAGATGGATATAAACGAGCTTTAATTTGTGAATTCTTACCAAATGACTCATTAGAAAAGTTCATATTTTCAACATTTGGTAACAATCGTTCACTTGGTTGGTGTAAGCTTCATGATATTGCTATAGGCATAGCTAAAGGAATTGAGTATCTTCACCAAGGTTGTGATCAAAGAATCCTCCATTTTGATATCAAACCTCATAATATTTTGCTTGATCACAACTTTAATCCGAAGATCTCTGATTTTGGTTTGGCCAAATTATGTTCTAAGGAACAAAGCACAGTATCTGTGACAGCAGCAAGGGGGACCATGGGCTATATTGCACCAGAAATGTTATCCAGAAATTTTGGGAGTGTGTCTTATAAGTCAGATGTTTATAGTTTTGGTATGTTATTGCTTGAAATGGTAGGAGGAAGGAAGAATATTAATGTTACGGTAGAAAACATTAGTCAAGCATACTTCCCAGAATGGCTCTATAATCATTTGGATCAAGAGCAAGAGGTACACATCCGAATTGAGGAAGAAAATGATACTAAAATAGCAAAGAAGCTAAGTATCATAGGACTTTGGTGTATTCAATGGTATCCATCAGATCGCCCTTTGATGAAGGTTGTGGTTAGAATGTTGGAAAGAGAAGAAGACAATTTAGTCATGCCTCCTAATCCTTTTGCATCTATGGGACAAACAAGCACAAGTGTTAAAAGACGCAAAGCATTTGTCCAACCAGGGTTGACAGTCATATCAGAAATAGAATAAAAAATTGTCGATTATATGTGTGTAATTTAGGGAATAATCATGTTGTAATAAAGAGTTGTAATGTAATCTTTTTATTTATTGCTACATTTGAAATTCATGTTTGTAAAATAGGGCACTTTTGAGGCTCAAATTTTGTTACTTTTGAAGAGTTGTGGTTGACACATTAATTTTTCCTTTCCTTGCACTAACTTAATTAGGCCTTCTAGGAAAAAAGATTTTGTAGTTGGATTTCAAAAAATAAAAACAGTGGAATACACTTGTTCTCCAAAGAGACTGGCTCTAAAGTTAGATAAGCATCATTCTTGGATGGAGCTTCAATATCAAGGTGGTTGAGGATCAAGGTCAGGAGGAGTTGAGAAAAAAGGGAAAATCTTGCAAACTAGAGCTGTGCATGATGGAAAGGAGAAAATGAGACATGGAGGAATTTTCATAGCTAGGCTTGTTCCCATGTGATTTTCTACTTTGTGACTTGCAAAGATCTCCCAACATGCAAATTGAGATAGAAAAGGATATTACTACAACATTATTGGATTTATCTCACAACATAGATAATGAATTTCAAAATGAGGATACATAAATTAATTAATTTTTTGGTTTGTCTTGCTTCACTGACATAAAAGCCACCAAATTAAAAAGTTAAGCACTATTAGAGAAGTTTTTTAGTCCACATCTCCAAATTCCAAAATTAGTTAATTGATTTTGATTACTAATGAGTCTTAAACCTTCTTGACGGAGCCTATAAAATTAGATCTTTCAAGTTGGTTTGCACTATGTATGATGATGGGGCCACTTTGGTGCAAGTCATTCCTAAGGTAGAGCCTCTTGCTCTGCACGAAAAGGATTGCAGGGAATTAAGCTCAATCTTTCCATAATTGTAATAATAGCTTCCTCTATATGAATGTTGGGAACATGTAAAGTGATCAAACTAGTGTCAATCATATATATATATATATATATATAATGTTTTGTAGTTAGTCAAGCATGGTGACATGTTTAATTACAAACTTAGCTACTTCACTTTAACAAGACATGCCCACATGCTTGTGAAAGGAGGAAGTCCTTTCGAGTTGTTATCTGATTAGCATTTGAAATCAGTATTTTTCCATATATAAAAATGAGTTTTTGAATAACTTTTGAGTTCAAATCATTATATTTTAATTTAAATATATGCTAAACTCCAAATTGAAGACTAATGTTTACATCTAGTGAATAATGCAAGGAAAAAGAGGAATTTCAATATATAAGAATGGGTTTCAACACCACTTCGATACAAGGAAGTAGAGTTAATCGGGATATAGTGAGTTTCAGGTGTTATTAAAATGAATTTTAATATCGGGCAATACACAAATTTAATACCAGGATATCATTTTGATACAAGAAATGCATTTTGATACCACTGTATAGGTATTGAAATCATTGATTGCAATTGCTTTAAGATCCAATAAGTTTAGGAGTTTATCGAAATGGATTTCGGTGCGATAACTAAATTTTGATACCATTTCGATACATTGAAGGTACCGAAATTTCCCTACAAAAGCATTCCAAAAATACAAAAATTTTGAAGGATTATCGAAATGAATTTTGATACCTTATGATACCATTTTGATACATAGTGATACATTGAGATACAATTTCGATACAAGGAGCAAAATTTCGATACATGTACATGAAGATACAATCTGATGCATGTCGATATCAATCCAATACAATATTGGAAACATACCAAAGGTCCACAAGGTTTAGGCATTTGTTGAAATGCATTCTAGTACCTCTTTGGAGGTATTGAAATTTCCAATATGAGTTGCGATTTCCAAAATTTTACTCCAAGACTTCTCCATTTGACTCTTTTGCATATTTTTTTTTTATATATTTTAGGAATTTTAATTATGTTGTCTTTTTTATGTGGTTATTAAATTTCACTCACCTCCCTTGAGATTTGTGTTAAACACACCTAGGTACCATGAGTTTAAAACTTTATTAAGTATCTTCCTTATTTTAAATCAAATGGAAGGTAATTAAGAGAAAATAGTCGATGAAAAGGGAAAGAAAAGTACTTAACCAATGATAGCTATGTGTATTTAACCTAAACATTAGGAGAATGAAATTAACCCTTATTTTAAATTATATTCAAGGAATTAAACATTAATTAAAGAGTATGGTATATATCCTCTAATGAAGCTAATGAATGACCCTTTCAAATAATACGAATGAAGGTTAACTCTTACAAAAACATAGTCATAGACAATGAAAATGCGAGATACATAGAAAGAAGGGTGAAAAAGGTATAAAACCAATTGAAAGTCAGAAACAATGTTAAATTTTTTTACATAAACTTATCCACTGTGCTTGATTTTTCTATAGCATTGGCGGTTATACTTAGTAGTAATATATGAGGCTAACTGGGTACGTCAACTTGTCCATAATATTTGATTTTTCTATATCTAATGTTTTTTTAGCTATTTAGTAGTCAAGCATGGTGAGCTATTTAATTACAAATTGAACTACTCCATTTTCACGAGACATGCATGGCCACATGATTGTGAAAGGAGGATGTCCTTGTTGGTTGGTCCCAGTGGGGCCAATGAAGAAAGAAACTCATGTATGTATCATGTTTTAGGTGAGAGACTGCAACTTGGACCCATGAAAGATTATTTTTTGTTTGTAATTGTATATCTTTCTCTACGTGCCCATCTTTAAAGTAATTAAAATAATTTATATCAAGTGATTTTTAAAAAACTTTCTTTTTCTGAGTTTCAATTGGTATTCTATCATTGTGGAATTTGCTTTTACATTTCTAGTGAAACCTGACTTTGTATCTCTTGCATTTTCCAATTTAGAAAAAGATGTCTTTAATTAACTAATGTAAGGCTGTCCAAAATCTTATTTTGATTTTTATTAACTTCTTCATGAATCATATGATTAGTTTTTCTTATGAATTTTCTCTTAAGAATAAGGAAACAATGAGCTCTCTAGAGCATCTCATTACTTAATAGGAAAATTAATGGTAAAAAAAGGAAAATTGAAGTTGTAAGCCTTAATTTCTCAAATGAGATTTGTTTAATTTATCTTAAAACTAAATAAATTGTAGTTTGACTTAAGTTTAAATAGAACTTAATTTTATTAAATATTTTATTATATTTTAAGACTTAAGTTAAAAGACACCTTAATTCAAAATTGAGCTTAAAAAGTAGTTAATTGTACAAACATCCCATTGATCATGAACCATCATTAGTTACAACATTTGCTAACTACACATTTGTAAATAATAATAGATAAGAATTTTTTTTTCACTCTAATTATGAGATGATTGTGAAATTAACTTGTAAACAATGAATATTAGCCAAACTTGTTTTTGGCAAGTGAAATAAAAATTATTTGTCACCTTCTTGAAATATATATATTACCCACTTTTCCACTAAAATCCATATTTGAAAAGTTCATAGATCCTTCCCTTAGTCATAATTCTCAATGCAAAGAAGTCAAAAGTCTTCAAGGCAAGAAAAAATATCAATTTATTGCTAAGAAAATTCATTGGTAGGCCATTGTTTGAAATCGACACATGCATAATGGACCATATGATTCATGACAATGTAGTGGCCATATGATTCATGACAATGTAGTGGCCAATGTCAACAAAGTCAGCCTTATTAGAATTATTGAAGGAATATGATGCTATCAATTTTTTCCTAACAAAATTCATTGGTAGGCCATTGTTTGAAATTGACACATGCATAATGGACCATATGATTCATGACAATGTAGTGGCCATACGATTCATGACAATGTAGTGGCCAATGTCAACAAAGTCAGCCTTATTAGAATTATTGAAGGAATATGATGCTTGAAAGGGACCAACTAAGAATTTTGATCCATGTACAAGGGTTGTTGATGTAGTAATGGGCATTTATATTCTTCAAAATAATTGATTTACATTTTAGTTTTATTTGCAAATTGTAATAACCTTTTTATTTTTTATTATTTTTTGTTTACTTTATCTAATATATATGCTATGCTCTTAAGATCATATCAACTTTATTTTATGTTTGGTTGAAAAATAAATAAGATAAATGATTATTCATTTTATTTATCATATCCCTTTATATGAGATTTAATAATCTCACAAAAAACATGCAATATACATGCCATTTAGATAATAAATTTATTTCTCATATTCATTGCATTTCTTAAATATTAGTTTCTTTTAAAAAAAAATTCATTTTAATCACTTTGAATAATAAAAAATAAAATCTAATTTTAAAAATAAAATTTTTATTCCAAAAAGAAGAAAAATAAAAGCATATTTATATTATAATACAAAATAAAATTATATATATGTATATATGAAATACAAATTAATATTTTATCATAGTCTAAACCATCAATTAAATATGACCTTAATTTATATAATTTCATCACTCTATATTTGTTTAACATTCATAAGATGGTGATGCATGATATTTGGCTTTTTCTTACTACTTGAGGAAACAAGACAACCAAAAAAATTATTTGTCACCTTCTTGAAATATATCACCCACTTTTCCATGAAAATCCATAATTGAAAATTTCATATATTCTTCCTCTATCTCATGTATTACTGTAAAGAGTCAAAGTCTTCCAAGGCAAGGGCTAATATCCATTTATTGTTGACAAATTCACTCAGTAGGCCATTGTTTGAAGTCGGCACATGTATAATGGACCATATGATATATGATTTATGACAATATAGTAGTCAAAGTCTTATTGGAGGGCTTTGATTTATGATAATATCGAATTTTGCAATCTCATGAAGAAAAATGGAATATACTTATATTTTGGATAGTAAATTTATTTCCCATATTCATTGTATCTCTAAAATATTTATTTTCAAAATATTTCATGTTAATCACTTTGAATAACAAAAAATAAAAAATAAAAAAAATAAAAAAATCTAATTTTAAAAAGATAAAAAATCATGGGTTAAGCCTAGTGATCAGCCCATACACAACTAGGCTATTTCATTTGATTCCAAAATGCCTCTCAAAGGATCAACCCCAACAATAGGCTCATGGGTCAAGCCTAGTGGTAAGCCACAACTTAGGCCGGTCCATATCCATACACAACTTAGGCCGAGTTAGGATCATGGACTAGTTTTTGGGCTTGTCCCCTTAGAAGGCATTTTGGAACCCAATGAAACAATAACAATTTTTCAATTGCTTCTTGCTTTCTTACTTTTAGGTTTTGCCTTTCCTGAAAGGACTCCATTTGTAGACTAGATTTTCAGTTTTTAAAGACAGGGTCTCTAGAATTAATATGCAGTATTTGGTCCTTAAAGGCCCAGCAGACCCATGGGCTAGTTGGCAGGGCAGGGCTAGCTAGCTTGGATTTGGGCTAGCCCAGCACGTTTGAGGCCTAGCATCATCAGAGCTCAATTTGGCCGAGAAGGCAACTTTAGGGTCAACAGAAACCAATCTGGGCTACCCCTAAACTAAGATTAAATGGTTAGGGAGAGCTCAAATGGGTCTATATTTGCCATAACATGAGGAATATATCAGTCATTGCTAGATTCTAGCATGCTATATTTTAAAGATTATCTCCAAGTCTTTTTATCTTTTTTCCTTTTTTCTTTGTTCTTACATCTCCCTAACGTGAAGCGTTTGAGACATGTTTTTTCATCTTAGCTCATGTGGTAAAGTGGTGAAGTGGGGTTGTTGCTTTAGTTAATCTTAGTATACGGTTGAACTTTGATGATAAACTTTAAATTAAATAAAATTTAATGTGTTGGAATCATGGATAAATCTAATATTTTTTAAAAATAATTTAAAACTCAAATAATAAATTCATTAATACTAGAAATTTATAGATTAAAATTGTTTCACAATTACTTTATTAATTCTTTTCTACATATAATTATATTTTTATAAAATTTTCTATTAGAAAAATGAATTTCAAAAGTGATATATTATGAGTTATGACTTTACTATTTCTCCTATACAAACTACTATATATATATATATATATATATATAAATATATATATATATTATATATATATATATATATATTACTAGGTAAATAGATTATAAATTAAGTAAGACATAATTAATAATTTAAATATTTTAATGAATCTTTTGATTTTTAAGAATAACTTGAAATTTAAAAACCAAACCAATTAATTGCAAATTCAATCAAAATCTTATAGAATATTATATTCATAATTGAGTATTAAATGTGTACATATAATAAAAAAAAACTTGGTTTATTTACATGTTAAAAAAAAGTTAAACTTTGTTTGTTATTCATTTTAAATGAAATATTATCAATGATAATTATTTTAAAATTATGTTTATTTTTTTTAACAATTTTTTTTTACAAAGATGTAAATATCCTTATGTTTCTAACATAAATTAAAATAGTATATTTCTTAATAAAAAAAATATAACTTATGATTTTATCAAAATATTACCATTTATATTCTACTAAAAGCTATTCATTTTTAATTTATTTGTAATCACAAAATTATTTAAATTTTTAATAAGATTTTTTAATTAAATTTAATTAACATTATATAAATTAAATTTACAATGTTTCATAAAATCAAAACAAAAAAAAAAAATATTTTGAAAAACAACTTATCCAAACAAGTATTTTGTTTTTTAAAATTTACGAACATAATTAATATCCTTATGCTTCTAACATATATTAAAATAATGTATTTTTTAATAAAAATATATAACTTATGATTTTATTATAATATTACTATTTATGTTCTACTATAAACTATTCATTTTTTTAAATTTATTTGTAATTACAAAACTATTTTCATTTTTAAAAAGATTTGAATTAAATTTAATTATTATTATATAAATTCAATTTATAATTTTTTTTATAAAATTAAAACAAAAAAAATTAAAAACATCTAGTTTGTCTCCACAACATCTAGTTTGTGAAAACAAGCTCTAAAGTTCACCTGATCAATCAAAGCTTTCACTAGCATAACACAAGCTTCTCTTTCTATTTTTTGTTCATTTTAAACATCGAAAAGAATGAAGCAATTATAAAGAGAATAGGGCTTTTACTAGAAAATTCAAAACTACTCTTAAGATGAGAGACACCTAAGCAGAAAGTTGATACAAACAATGCCAGCAATATCAAGACACCGAAACAGAAAGTTGAAACAAAAGGCTGCCAGAATTCTTCATTGAAACAAAGCACTACCACAAAATGCTTAATCAATATAATCTGTAAAGTTTGGACTTTGACAAAGTCCTCTCTTTTAAGTGTGCTTAAGCTCTTCTGGAGCTTGAGTGCAAGACTTCAGGTGCATTTTTAGTTGATCATAATACTTGAGTGCTTTCCCTAGGGCAAAGGCATGATATTTTATTTCCTTAAATGTGGATATAATTTTATTTTCCAACATGCTTCTTTCTCATGAAATTATTTTCTTTAAGTTGATACCACTAGGACTAATATTATAATTAAATATAAGAAATATGTCCAACATGAATATAGTGATTATTTTATGTAATCAACAACCTTGAATATAGCAAATGCAGTATCATGTCGACCCATAGGCTGGCTCGGATTTAGCCTAGCCTAGCACGTTTGAGACCCAACATCAGAGCCCAATTGGGTTGAGGAAGCAATTCTAGGCCCAATGCAAAGCTATTTGGGCTATAGCATAAGGAATTATGGCTAGGACCCAGTGCGAGAGCTCAAATGGGTCCATATTTGCCATAGCATGAGGAATTATGCCATGGCTAGTGGTGAATATTACTTTTAAAGAGAGGCAAAAATGTGTCTCACATTAATATAAACTAATACATGGTTACCATAATAAGCCTAACTAATATTCCTGAGTGCACTAATCCGTGTTTTTCCCCTCCTACTTTCTCTAGAGGGCTCAAACATCATTGGATCATCAAACATCATTTTTCCATATTTGGACCCGATTTGTGAAGAACTTGTTGAAGTTGCAGCTCGACCAGTCCACCTTTTGCTTCTCCTTGCACTTGGATGATGGTTAAACATGGGAAAATACAAGTTTGAATCACAAGTTCAAAATCAATTAAGCTAAATGTTCTATTAGCTAGGTTGTGTTCAGGGCATTGGGGCTCATTAGTGGAAGTTAAGATTCAAAACACCACTCTATAGTTCTTAATTGGTTGTTAAATGCTTTGATCAACTTTCTCCCAGTGTTTGATTTTTCTATAGCATTGAATATCATATATAGTCAGTATTAAATTATGAGGGTGAATGGGTACATCAACTCAACTTGCCCCACAATGTTTGATTTTTCTATAGCATTAACTATTATAGTTAGCATTGAAGTATGAGGGTGACTAGGTGCATCAACTTGTCCACAATGTTTGATTTTTCTATATATAATGTTCTGTAGCTAGTCAAGCATGAGGAGCTATCTAATTACTAGACATACCCACATGCTTATGAAAGGAGGAGGTCTTGCAAGTTGTTATCCTATTTAATAGGTGAAGAATTAGAATTACTGAAAATAATCGTCTTAAGTATGTGTGTATGTATTTTTTATTATATTAAATACATGTTTTAGACATTGTTACTAAATATTGGATTAAAATAGGAATTTCCTAAGTAATTAAAATGACTACTCTTGAACTTGAATTCCGTTCTTTCCCATTTTAGCAAAAAAAAAAAAAAACTCCCTCTTATAGACGATAATTATTACAAATTGTTAAATTGTTGGAAGATGCATGTTTTAGGGTTTTGCTTTGATATTTTATTGCTACTAAATAGATTGAACCAATTTAATAGTCTTTTATGCTCTCCACCTAAGACAATTATATGTTATTTAATGGGGATTTAGGGTGGAAATTTCATTTCAAAGCATGATGGAAGGTTTTTGTATTTTTTTTTCAAAGAACTGACATAACTAAAGTTGATCTCAAAAGAAAATCCAAAAATTTATTAAAATCAAATCTGAAATTTAAAGGGGGAAAAATAACAAAGAAAAAAAAACTCATATTTGGTAAAAATATATAATATAACCGTTACTTATGAATTTATGAACCTCCAAGCTAGTTAAATAGGTTTTTATCTTATCTATACACCTTTCTCCACAGACTATTAGGTATCAATCAATTCTGTTAGTAGCATGCTGCCATCTCTACTTTAAGTCATATTTATGTCTGGACATCTATGGATAGACCTTCTACCAATGCAAAGCAAGTGGAGTAGCAAAATTTCTTAGTCATTGTATGACAAATCTTATCATATTTTTTCAACTCTAATTATGACAATGAATGACATCTGACACTCAACCTCTCAAAACTTGACTAGTTCCTGTGGGGCCAATGAGGAAAGAAACTGATTCATGCACCATTTTACATAAGGGACTGCAACTTGGAACCATGAGAGATCATTTTTTTTTGTTTGTAATTATATATCTTTCTTGATGCATCCACCTTCAAATTTTCAAATAATTCTCTTTTTGTGAGTTTCAATTGGAATTTTGTCTTTGTGGAATTTGCTACTACATTCCTAGTGAAACCTAAGTTGGTATCTCCTACATTGTCCAATTTGAAAGAGGATGTCTTTATTGACTAACGTAAGGCTCTCCAAAATCTGATTTTGATTTTATTTATTTCTTCATGAATCATATCATTAGTTCTTCTTATGAAATTTCTCTTAAGAATAAGGAAACTAGTAACTCTCTAAAGCACCTCATTTCTTAATAAGAAAATTATTGGTAAAAAGGGAAATTGATGTTGTAAGCCTCAATTTCTCAAATAAGATTTTTTTAAATTTATCTTAAAGCTAAATAAAATTTAATTTGACTTCGGTTTAAATAGAACTTTATTTTTTATTTTATTTTATTATATTTTAAGACTTAAGTTTAAAGATAAGAATGACCTTAAAACAAAAAACAAGCCTAAATAGAAGCATATTATATAAAGATCACATTGATCATGAACCATTGATTAAAACATTAGCTAACTACATATTAAAAAAGAATAATAGAAAAGAAAATGATTTTTTCCTTCACTCTAATTATGAGATGATTGTGAAATTTACATGTAATTAGGTGAATAATAGCATAACTTGTTCTTGGTAGGTGAAACATTAATGATTGTTGTGCATAGGTTATCAGTTTTAAAATTTCATTGAAATTGTTTACTTGGAAAGGGGGTGGTACCACAACTAAACATAACAAAACTATTTATTTAGAAGGGCAGAAGGAAAAACTTTATGGAGAGAAAACTAATCTATGAAAACAATCAATCGACAGATCTGGATTTAGATTTTGCTTTAATTACTATCTTAACTAGTTAAAGGTTTGAGTGAAAGTTACCACTTATAATCACAAACAAATGATGTACTATATTTTCATCCACGTTGATTGTGAAATAGGATATATGATAACCATAAAATTATGAAAAAATTTATTTTACCAAAATATATTTTCTATTGTAAATTATTGAAAAATTGGTGTATATATAATTAAAATAACAAGTAATTTTCTATTGTAAATTAGATTATAGAAAAAAAATTGAACAAAAATTGAAATTTGTAAGTTTTTGTTTATATATTTTTATTATAAATATTTTTCTACTAAAAAAATAAAGTTTATAGTAGAAAGTCAAATATTATATGATAATTATTCTTACGATAGTTTAAAAAACGAAATGTAAATTCATGATTGAAAGTGATATTTTGCCACAAATAATTTTGAGGTAAAAAGTGGAGTTCATGGCACAAAGTTATATACTGCGCAAAAATTATTCTCACCATGTTTTTACAATAAAAAGTAACTTCTCAGCGATATGTAATATTTTCAAAAGAATTTTGGGAAGTATCTTTTAGCACGAGTGTAAGGAATATGAACATTGAAGTGAAAAGAAAGTGTGAATAGTGAGTGGAATGAAGTGAGTTCTACCGAAGAACCAAGGAGACCCCCATAGGGACACTGGTGGAACGCAAAGTCACTGAGACCAACAAATGAACAACGAGGCTCTAATCCTAAGAGAAAATGATGTCTTAAAATGCCTCTCAAGCCACACTAAGGACCTAGACTCCCTCTAAGACGTCTCCAAAAATGACTCGAAGATCGATGTCAAAGATAAGTAACGGTTAAACCACTCCGAAGTATAGAAAAGACTATGCTCAAAAGAGACTGCCTATGTGAGCTCACCAATACTCTTCTATAAATACTTATTTTTTTTCCTCTAAAATAATTCCAGTCACTTCAACCATCTTTCCTTTTAGATACTTTTTTGTTGTGATTTTATTTTATCCTTATTTTTATATTATTGTGGACCCCGCATTTCGTGCTCATGCGTTTCCCACTCGATGGCGAGCTCGATTTTTATTTGAAAAATTGATTTTTATTTAATTAAGAAAACTGACTTAGAGTCGCCACTTATTTTTGTTTTATTTTTAAAAGGGTAAACAAAATAAGAAAGAAAAACCCTAAGTGTGACTCCTTATTTTGGAAAAGGTGGTTTGTGAAAAATCGGATCGGGATCGGGGGTCAGGTTACTTATCGAGAAGGTACGGTATAGACCGTAGCACCCCTTTAAGTCCCTAAAGTCGGGTCTCTACTAATAAAATGAAGAAATCATGGCAATTGATGAGGGAATCAATGAATACTCAGAGTGATCATGCACATGTGAGAATCTAAACATGCATACAGAAAATGACCCGAGCGGATGTGGATGCATACCTGGGCAGTGATCCATAAAGCGCTATCAGGAAGTGAGGTTAGTGCACAATTAAGGAATAATTTCGAGCATGTCATAGAGCATAATAAAATCAATCATGCATGGCAATTAAATCAATCAATCCTCCAATTGATCATAAAATCACGTATGTGGGGCCCCCACCAAAGCCCGATCGATCTTGCATGAATTAATCTCACAAATTCCATTATTCTGAAATTATGAAAATGACATTCACGCTTATATAAAATTAAGAGAAAAAAGAAGATTATTTAAAAACCAAAGCGGAATTAAAAACTGTCCGAGTGAAAACTGGATTTTTGAAATTTATTTGAAAATTGGAGTCTCGAAGATTGTTTGATAATTGGAGTCTCGAAAATTATTTGGAAATTGAAGTTTTGGGAATTGAATTTAGGAATGGGAATTTTGGAAGTTAAATTTTGAAAATTGGAATCCTGAAGAATTATTTAAAGATTGAGTTTAAAAAATAAACGAATAAATAAAATGATAATGATTAAATAAATCGATATGAGAATTAAAAATTTCGGAAATCGGAATTTAAATTTAGAAATCAGGATTTTGAGGAATTGTTTGAAGGTTGAATTTTAAAAATAAACGAATAAATAAATAAATAAAATAATGACGATTAAATAAATTGATGTAAGAATTAAAATTTCGGACATTGGAATTTAATTTAGAAAACGGACTTTTGAGGAATTGTTTGAAGGTTGAATTTTAAAAAATAAACGAATATATAAATAAATAAAATAATGACGATTAAATAAATTGATGTAAGAATTAAAATTTCGGACATTGGAATTTAATTTAGAAAACGGAATTTTGAGAGATTATTAAAGGTTGAATTTTAAAAATGAACAAATAAATAAATAAATAAGATAATGACGATTAAATAAATTGATGTAAGAATTAAAATTTCAAAAATTGGAATTTAATTTAGAAAACGGAATTAATGTTTTTAGGAAGATAAGTCATGCAAATTGAAAACAAAGGGCTAACTTGAGGTGGGTATGGCTTTGGAATGGGCATGGGCCAACTTAAGGTAGGTGAACAAATCAATTGAAGTGGGCATGGGCTTGGAATGGGCATGGGCCAACTTAAGGTGGGTGAACAAAACATGAAGTGAGCATGGGCTTGGAATGAGCATGGGCCAACTTAAAATGAGAGAACAAAACAAGGGGCCTTTAGGAATGGGCCTAAGGGGAAGAAGGCCTTCAAAGGACGTCCATGGGCCTTGGGCTAACTTAAGATGGGTGAACTAAACAAGAGGCCTTTCATCAACACATACAGGCCTGGGCTCCAACTCAAGCCCATATCCACTAGCATAATCACATGAGGCCTTTCACCATCAAGTTTGGACTTGGGCTTCATCTCAAGCCCATATCCGTTAGCATGAGTCCCATGCATGAGGCAAGATTAGGCTACGGGTTGGTGGAGTGGGTGTATGCATGGAGGTATAAGATATGGGTATGGTTGTGGTGTATAGAGAGATAGGTGGTGATGGGGAAATGGGTAAATGGGAGATGGTATGCATGGGGGTGATGATAAACATGATTCCATGCATGGTTTCATGCATGTGGATAGGAAGTGGGCATGAAGAACGTGGTGTAGAGAGAGAAAGGTGGTAAGAAAGAATGGGTAAGGTGGGCATGAGAGGGTGATGATGTGCATGATTCCATGTATGGTTCAGCATGTGGATAGGAAGTGGGCATGAAGAACGTGGTGTAGAGAGAGAAAGGTGGTAGAAAGAATAGGTAAGGTGGGCATAGAAGGGTGGTGGCATGCATGGTTCCATGCAAGTGGATGGGAGAATGTAGAGAGAGAAAAGGTGATGACGGTATAGTAGCTAGGTGACATGGGCATGCATGGAGATGGGTATGAAGGTGGTCATGCATGTTGAGACCATGCATGTGGACTAGGGAATGGGTATGAAGGTGGTCATGCATGGCGTGCATGGCCATGCAAAGGTGAGAAGAATGAACTTGAAGGGCACTTGAAAGAGAATAGGAGAGTGGTGTGGTGTAGAGAGAGAAAGTGTGATGGATGAGAGATGAAATGGGTTAATGGGTATGAAGAAAGTTTAGAGTGAGAAATGAGCTTAGTAGGATGGTTTGATGGGTATAGGGGATGACAATGGGTATGAAGAGGCATGATGAGGTATGGAAGTCATTAGAATGAGCAGAATGATGAATCAAGCTCCTGGCAATGAATATGATAGATGGTGGGGATGGTGAGGGTGAATGCAAGCAAACTCAAAGTCCCAACAAAAACAAGCAAAAATTCCCAACAAATGCATTCAAACGCTGAGATAAGAACTCATTAATATCCAGATAACACAAACAAAAAGGAAAGCCTTAACGTGAGAAAAACCAACCTGTAGAAAAGAATCCATGAGTTCCCTTCTTACCCGTGATCAGCCTCTCGGTCTTCCTCCTCCTCCTGAAAACCCTCGGCCCTCATTTTTCTCCTCTGTCTCGCCTCCTCCTCAAGCAAAAAGCTCTCCTTGTAACAGCACCCCCACCTCAAAATATCTTCTCAACGGCCAGAAGAAGGATCACTCAGCTGGCAAAACGATCTGCAGCTTTTGCAGATTCCTTGGACACGTGTCATCTTCTCATTAGCTTCCTAATCCCACTAACCTGATTCTTCAGTAGCCAATGAAGAGGCAACACGTGGCCTCCTGAAGCTGCTCCACCTGGCCAAATAAGTATCATAAAAAAATGACCCTACATAGGGGTCTACAAATATGCCCCTCTTCGGTAGAGCTCACGAGTGTAAGGAATATGAACGCTGAAGTGAAAAGAAAGTGTGAATAATGAGTGGAATGAAGTGAACTCTACCAAAGAACCAAGGAGACCCCTATAGGGACACTAGCAAAACACGAATTCGCTCAGGCTGACAGACTAACACAAAGGCTCTGATCTTAAAACAAAATGATGTCTCAAAATGCCTCTGCAGCCACACTAAGGATCTAAGCTTTCTCTAAGACGTCTCTAAAAGTGACTCAAAGATCAATGTCAAAGATGAGTAACGGTCGAACCACCCTAGAGTACGGACAAAATGCATCTAAAGGAGACTACCCTATGTGGACTACGCGATGAATATGTGATAAGCACAGGGTAACGAAGTGAGGAAAACCGAGGAAGAATGCAAAACCATGAAGGTAAGATGTACAATGCCAGTGGATATGCGAATACCAAGAACTGCGACCCTGAGTGATACAGCTGAGGAGAAATGACTCTGAACGTCAAAAACTCGAACAGATGGTGACTCAAAATGCAAAGAAGACTCAACTATGCAGGCGTGACTCGGAGGTGAACAAGACTCAACTCAATCCGACAAAACAATGACCGATCGATATAGGTGCGGTCCCGACTCAAACTAAACACGAAAAGTGATAGGAATATGGCTGATCGATATAGGTACGGCCCCAAACTCTAACTCAAACTGATAAGATGATGACCGATCGATATAGGTGCGGTCCCAAAAACTGAACTGACATGAAGATGAGATGGCCGATCGATATAAGTGCGACCCCGACTGAAACTGACACGATAATGATCGATCAATATAGGTGCGGTCCCAGAAACTGAACTGACATGACAAGGAGATGACCGATCGATATAGGTGTGGCCCCGACTCAAACTGACACGATGATGACCGATCGATATAGGTGCGGTCCCAGGAATTGAACTGACAGGAAGATGGCCGATCGATATAGGTGCGGCCCCGACTCAAACTCAAACTGATAAGATGATGACCGATCGATATAGGTGCGGTCCTAGAAATTGAACTGACATGACAAGGAGATAGCCGATCGATATAGGTGCGGCCCCGACTCAAACCGACACGATAATGACCGATCGATATAGGTGCGGTCCTAGAAACTGACACGACAAGGAGATGGCCGATCGATATAGGTGCGGTCCCGACTCAAACTGACACGACAAGGAGATGGCCGATCGATATAGGTGCGGCCCCGACTCAAACTGACACGATGAATGACCGATCGATATAGGTGCGGTCCCAGAAACTGAACTGTCATGACAAGGAGATGGCCGATCGATATAGGTGCGGCCCCGACTCAAACTGAAAAGAACAATGATCTTATCAAGTGGCCCAAAGCCAAAGGATACTAAGATGAAGATACCAGCAGACTCGGTCGGAGGGGATATGCCCCAGTATGACAACTCATGAGGATCGACGACTAGGTCGAAAGATAATGAAGCCTGTGAAAGATCCGATGATCCTAGGGAAGGAGGGTATGCCCCAGTATGCAACTCTCGGAGGTTAACAACTAGATCGAAAAGGTGAATGAAACCTGTGGAAGGTCTAGTGATCTGGGGAAGAAGGGTATGCCCCAGTATGTAATGATGAATAGACAGAGATGCAAAATGCCTCAAAACTACTGTACCCCGAAATATGCTCATCCATCATGTAATGAAAATATCCAACCTCAGATAGGTAATGCCAAGCAGGACCATGTATCGTGACACCATGCTGACAAAACAAAACTAACTGGTGAATAACAACAATGATGACTAGTACTCAAAATGCGAAAAACAAGCAAATCCATACTCAACATGCCAACTGTCAAAGTGAAAACATCGTCACTAATAAATCAACAATCTGTCAGGCCCTGCCACCATGGAAGATGTTGAACCTAAAGTCCGAAAGATGTATGAAAGCACAACCAAGGTGATCGAGGACTGATCTACATTTCTTCCTAATCGAGAGAGGGGTAAGGTCATGTGTCCCGGTGGGATGTGTGGGATAAAAGAAGGTAATGATCAGGCTCTGGTATGATAGAAGGCATGAGAGTATCTAGGGTGAAATGTTTGAGTAAGAGATGAAAGGTATGTAAGTATCCGAGATCATCCAAGTATGTCGAGAAGACTAGACCCAACATGTCAATAACTCCATAACCCATCGAAAGCAACAATCACAAACAGAAAGCCAAATCTCGATGTCGAAACATCCAACTAGGTGGCTATGCTCCAGTGTGCAATGAGAACAACATGAAACAATCCAATAATCTCTATATCACCCGTCGGATGCTCCAACGTCAAGAATCAGTCTGATCTCCCTCCAAAAGATGGATATGCCCCAGTGTAAGGGATCCAATAGGGTGACTATGCTCCAATGAAAAATACTCTCCATTCTGGCTATGCCCCAGTGTAAAGTAGTGTATCCGAGTCCATAAATCAATC